>NC_055965.1:11342960-11365460 GCF_018492685.1 Alosa sapidissima
TGAAGGCAGCGGAGCAGCAAATCCCTCTGCCAGAGCGCCAGACACTGCTCTCTCCATCATCCTCTCTCTCTCCCTCTCTCTCTCCCTGCATCCTTCGCTTTCTCCCTCTCCCCCTCCCCTCTCCGCAAGAATCCCTCTCACTCTTTCCCCACATCCCTCCGTCCCTTTCTCTCTCTCTAAAAGACTTCTCTCTTTGCCTGCATCACTCTTTCTCCCTCGGCCTCCTACAATAATCTCTCTCCCTCTCTCTTTATCAACAAGAATTCCTATTTCTCTATATTCGTCTCTCCACTCTCTACATACAACACCTCCTATCGCTCTGTCTGGCCTATGTCTATTCCTCCTCTCTCGATAATAGTTTCCATCGTTCCATGCCTCTCCGTCTCTTTCTCTCACTCAATTCAATTCAATTTAATTAATTTTTCAATTCAGTCAGGGTATCTGCACATTTTCCAAGTGCAAATTTAAAGACTTTTAAGACCTTTTCAAGACATCTAAATGGAAAAATTAAGACTATACCACGGCAAAAAAGATACAACTTAAAACTGTTTTATGCAATAGTTTTTTTTCTACTAATTTTAACACCCACCCCATTTTGGATGTCTACAGATGTTACCAAATATATTTTGGCAAAAAAATTGTGTATTTACCTTCACAGCTACAGTATAAATGCCCAATTTTAGGGTCTGGGCTGCTTGCTTTTGAAGCTGGCTGTACATATCTGGTTGTGCTACTGGCTGAGGCTGTTCTTCACCTGTGTCTGTAGTAGCCTAGGCTACTTGCCAAACATGTGTACTGGACTGGATTCCCTTCAATATTTTTTTCAAAGGTAGACTATTTAAATATTTTAATAAGCCTACTAACTTTACTAGGCATCTATTGTCCCATATGCAGCACAGCAAATCAAAGTTAATCCACTTCTTTACATTTTGCATACCAGTTGTATTTAAACCAACCAAAGCTTGACTGAAACATTGTAAAACCATTAACTTGTTTTTAAAAAAATTATGGGCAAAGTGAAACCCCCTCCTCGCATGTTCCTGCTGAAAAACTGCTGGTTTCATCTCAAGCATGCACATATTAGGGTCATTCCACGCCAACTCAGCCACCCATATACATGACACCTCTCAGATTTAGCTGAAAAGTGGTGAATATATGCCTTATGTTACCAAACAAAGGAATCTGAAGTTTCAGGTCAATATCTCAAACAGTTTGCCTGTGGCGTCCATTTGAATTTCGGGTGCCACGGCCCTAATTGACACATTGGAATTTCACATTTCATCCTTTGCCATTTTTGGAAGCTCATAACTGGTATGGTCATTCATTGTAGCCTGTACTACACAATTCTGGAGGCAGAATCAACATTCCTTACTGTTTGGGTGAGAGGTGGGTCACCAAAGTCCTAAAAAATGTTGACGGCATGTGTGATTTTTCACTTTTTGGGTGGCTGTAGCACCACAATTAATGATCATATTTATTCTAAACAGGATTATTAGTTATATGTGGGAACCTTGCTCTTGCCAAAATTCATTTGAAGGCTATGGTACCACTGGTGGGGGTTTCATGGGGGTCCAAAAACCCTCTCCGGCAGAGGTGACTCTTTTGGAACCCCATGTTTGGACCCCAAAATGACCATGTGGGCACTTGATGATCCTAATGGGATTTATACCAAATAAAGATACATATTTGTTCTTTCTTTTAATGAAATAAAATGTTTGACTATGAAGCTCCATAATATTAATTTTATTCTTCATAATGCACCATTTTGGACATTGTTTTCAGAAGTCTGGAATGTAGATCAGGGAGAATTTAGTGATTATAAAGCATGAAAATAGTGGAAATAACTTAGTATTATGCTCAGTGATGGCAAACAATTAAATACTGAGACTGTCATGGATCCCCCACGGTCACTTATCCCCCATGAAAGAGACACTCCATCAAAATTGATATAAAGCAATGATGCGATCATGTTCCACTGATCATTTTGGCCGAGGCGTAACGTCTCTCCAGTTCGTACGTTTCCTCGTGTTTTTTAATATCTTCTGCACTAACAAAGAAGAATGTAATGTTCTTAATGTTTTCTGCAAGTCGCTTTTTTGCAACTTTGTATGGGAAAAACCCATGTGATGGAATTGGCGGAACTCTCAAGCGTCTTGCAGCAAGAGCAAATCTGCAGGCCACTGATGTAACATTCTTCTTTGTTAGTGCAGAAGATATTAAAAAACATGTGATTTGAAGAGACGTTACGCCTTGGCCAAAACGATCAGTGGAACACGATCACATCATTACTTTATACCAATTTGCAAAAATAAGATACGGATAAAAATAAATATCACAGGATACAATATACACGAATCCGACGAGCGTTCTGTGGAGGCTGCCATCTTGTGGTGACGCCATTACTGAGCTGTTACTGGTATGTAAACAAACCTCCGTGATAACGCACCCTCAATGACAGCTACAGCCAGGCAGTATGGCTGGTTGGGTTGATGATGTTAGACAGTGGCCTCCGGTCACAGATGAAGGTACAAGCGATCTTACAGATTATTTATGAAAATAGTTTCGAGTAGAGAACGAGGAAATAAAGACATTGGGACTTAAATTGGGACTAGGTTGAAATTATATCTACTTAACTACTGTAGCTAGCTAACGTTAGCAATAACTATGCTAGCTAGGCTAGCTAACAAGAAAACTACAAATATCTGTCCATTTGGCATGTTTTCCTACTCGACATTATAAAAGAAGTAGTGAGACAGTCGTAAATCACGGGCTGTTATCCCAGTGGACGCAACCAATCCAATATGGTATGTAAACAAACCTCCGTGATAACGCACCCTCAATGACAGCTACAGCCAGGCAGTATGGCTTGTTGGGTTGATGATGTTAGCTAGGCTAGCTAACGAGGAAACTATAAACATATCTGTCCATTTGGCAACAATAAATAAATGAATGGATATCAAATAAACAAATTCATGTTTTTCATTTGTGAACATTGTTTATCTAATTTTCACATTTTAAAAGGAAAGGGTAAGGTACAGCTAACTGCTATCTGTGCAATGGTATGGTAACGTTAGGCTACCAGACAGGGGCAGTCGACCCGGGGTATTTTGTGTGTCTCACATTTTAGTTCCAACTGGTAATTTTATTGCTGCTATTGGAACAATTGAAAACAGAACATGTTTTCCCACTCGACATTATAAAAGAAGTAGTGAGACAGTCGTCGCGGGCTGTTATCCCAGTGGACGCAATGAATCCAATAGGAGGCACTGGCGCAACGCTACCCAGCAACAGCTCAGTAATGGCGCCCGCTTACTTCCAGTAGTTTCACCGGATTCGTGTATTCACAGATGTCGATGCAGGACAACAATCGGATTCAGAATACTTGGATACAGAACACCCGGAGGTAGAACACTCGCAGTCAGATCAGCCACAAAACCCAGACATTTTCAGCCAGGAAAATACATTGCCTGTATCTATGATGATGACTGGTTCATGGAAACATTGTTGAACGTTCAGATGAACATGGGGACGTTTTTGTGAAATTCATGAAGTGTGTCAAAAACATCCTCAGATGGCCATAGGACTAAAGAAAGTTCCCCTATTGGGTGCCATTCCAACATATCATTTGTTGTGTCAGTGTGCCAGACATCTATGGACGCAGTGCTCACCAATACAAACTTGACCAAAAGGACCATGACAAAATTATGCCACTGCTTCCACAATTTCTTGGATAATAATTAAAGACACTATTCAATTTAATTTTCAATTTTATTTGGAGAGTGACAGGGGCAAGGAAAAACTCCTTTTTATTTGTAGTGTTCTTACACTATGTAACATTTTTGTTATTTAGTTCTTTAAAAGTTTGATGGTGGGTCTCTTTCATGGGGGATAAGGGGTTAATCCGTGACAGTCTCAGTATTTAATTGTTTGCCATCACTGAGGATAATATTGGAAAGTTATTTCCACTATTTTCATGCTTTATCATCACTAAATTTTCCTTGATCTACAGTCCAGACTTCTGGAAACAATGTCCAAATTTATTTCATTAAAAGAAAGAACAAATATGTATCTTTATCTGGTATAAATCCCATTAGGATCATCAAGAGCCCACATGGTCATTTGGGGGTCCAAATATGTGGTTCCAAAAGAGTCACCTCTGCCGGAAAGGGTTTTTGGACCCCCATGAAACCCCCACCAGTGGTACCATACCCTTGAAATGAATTTTGGCAAGAGCAAAGTTCCCACATATAACTAATAATCCTGTTTAGAATAAATATGATCATTAATTGTGGTGCTATGGCCACCCAAAAAATGAAAAATCACACATGCCGTCAACATTTTTTAGGACTTTGGTGACCCACCTCTCACCCAAACAGTAAGGAATGTTGATTCTGCCTCCAGAATTGTGTACAGGCTACAATTATCTACCATACCAGTTTCCAGCCTTCTACCTCTATTAGAACAGATGTTATGGGCTTCCAAAAATGGCAAAGATGAAATGTGAAATTCCAATGTGTCAATTAGGGCCGTGGCACCCGCAATTCAAATGGACGCCACGGGCAAACCATTTGAGATATTGACCTGAAACTTCAGATTCCCTCGTTTGGTAACATAAGGCATATTTTCACCGCTTTTCAGCTAAATCTGAGAGGTACCATGTACTGTACATGATACCCTGATATTGGCTGTTTTCACATGGAATGACCCATTATGAATGCACTTACAAATGCGTTTTTTTTATGTAGCCAGTCGCCGACATTAAAAAAAATATGCGGTTATATTTCACAACTTTTGCGAAGTACTGGGAAAGGCTGGCAAGCAAGATGCAGACAGATATTACAGGTAGGCCTATATAACTTAGACAGATATTTACTTAGGCTAGGCCAGCAAAACACGCTAGAGATGCAAAGTCAAAGTCAAAGTCAAAGTCAGCTTTATTGTCAATTTCTTCACATGTTCCAGACATACAAAGAGATCGAAATTACGTTTCTCACTATCCCACGGTGAAGACAAGACATATTTTACCAATTTAAGTCCACAGACAAACATAACATTCAAGTAAACAAAAAAGTAAGTAAATAAGAGGGCACATATAATAATGAAAAAAATAAGAGCAGCAAAATTTGGTTGAAATTGTGCATAGACAGTCAATAAAATACTAGTGCAAAGTCAGGCCAATAAAAGGCTTGTGTAGTTCTGTTTGACCGAAGTAAGAAAGAAAGTGACATAGTGGTGCAAGTTATGTAAGAGCAGCAGATGTGTTGTGTTTTCAGGACAACAACAACAAGTTGTAAAGTGTACAAGTGTGCAAGTGGAGTAGTGCACGCGGCCATTGTGGGTCCAATGTCCAGGATGTTATGTAGCTGAGGGTGGAGGGGGGAGAGGAGGGAGAGAGTTCAGCATCCTTACAGCTTGGTGTATGAAGCTGTTGGTGAGTCTGGTAGTGCGGGAGTGCAGGCTTCTGTACCTCTTCCCAGAGGGCAGTAGATCGAACAGATTGTGAGCGGGGTGACTTGCATCACTCACAATTTTGGTCGCCTTGCGGGTGAGGTGGGTGGTGTAAATGTCCTTCAGGGAGGGGAGTGAAGCACCAATAATCCTTCCAGCTGTGTTCACTATGCGCTGCAGGGCTTTCCTGTTGTATTCAGTGCAGCTTCCGCCCCACACAGCGATACAGCTGGAGAGGATGCTCTCAATGGTGCCTCGGTAGAATGTGGTCATGATGGCTGGTGGAGCACTTGCTCGCCTGAGTTTCCGCAGGAAGTACAGGCGGCGCTGAGCTCTCTTCGCCAGTGATGCAGTGTTGGTGGTCCAGGAGAGGTCTTCACTGATGTGCACCCCCAGGAATTTGGTGCTGCTCGCTCTCTCCACCACAGCACCGTCGATGGTCAGTGGCAGGTGTTGGGTGTGACCTCTCCGGAAGTCAACAACAATCTCTTTGGTCTTGCTGACGTTCAGCAGGAGGTTGTTGTCCCTGCACCACGTGGTCAGATGGTCGACCTCCAACCTGTATTGGGTCTCGTCGCCCTTGGTGATGAGACCCACCAGAGTTGTGTCGTCAGCAAATTTCACTATGTGATTGTTGCTGTAGGTTGCAGTGCAGTCATGCGTCAGCAGGGTGAAGAGCAGCGGACTGAGCACGCAGCCTTGGGGGGCCCCTGTGCTCAGTGTGATGCTGCTTGAGGTATTGTTGCCAACACGTACTACTTGAGGCCTCTGACAGAGGAAGTCCAGTAGCCAGTTGCAGAGGTTGGTGCTGAGTCCCAGTTTGTCAAGTTTGCTGATGAGTTGTTGTGGTATTATGGTGTTGAATGCAGAACTGAAGTCTATAAACAGCAATCTCACATATGAGTCTCTTTTTTCCAGGTGGGTGAGGGCTGGGTGGAGGGCAGAGCAGATTGCATCCTCTGTAGACCGCTTGGCTCGGTATGCAAACTGGAAGGGGTCCAGGGTGGGGGGGAGAATGGATTTGATATGTGACATGACAAGCCGCTCAAAGCACTTCATGATGATGGGTGTCAGTGCCACAGGGCGGTAGTCATTGAAGCAGGATGGAGCAGTTTTCTTCGGCACAGGTATGATGGTGGCAGCTTTGAAACATGATGGGACGATGGCTTGCTTCAGGGAAGTGTTAAAGATGTCTGTGAAGACATCCTTAAGCTCCCCTGCGCAGTCCTTCAGCGCACGACCTGGAATGTTGTCTGGACCTGTTGCCTTACGGGTGTTGATAGCAGCAAGTGTCCTCTTCACGCTGTCGGCAGAGAGGCACAGGGGCTGCTCATGTAGAGGGGGATGGGTCTTCTGTGGGCAGGTGCTGTTTTGTGCTTCAAAGCGAGCAAAGAAGCGGTTCAGGTTGTTGAGCAGAGGGATGTTGCTCTCACAGCTCTGTGGCGCGGGCTTGTAGTCCGTGAGGGCCTGAATGCCCTGCCATAGGCTTTGTGCGTTCCTGCTGTCTTTGAAGTGGGTGGTTATCTTGTGAGTGTATTCCTTTTTTGCTTCCTTGATGCCACGGGACAGGTTGGCTCTCGCTGTTCTCATGCCAGCTTCATCCCCAGCTCTGTAGGCTTTGTCTCTGGCCCTCAGCAGCCTGAGGACATCCCCTGTCAGCCATGGCTTCCAGTTAGCCCGAGTGATGATGTCTTTTGTGTGGGTCACATCATCAATGCACTTGGTGATGTAAGAGGTTACAGTGTCTGTATACTCCTCTATGTCTGTCCGGTTGTTGTAAGTGGCTGCCTGCTTAAACATTTCCCAGTCTGTTGTGTCAAAGCAGTCTTGAAGAGCATCGGAGGCTCCCTCAGGCCACACTTTTATCTGCAACAGATCAACTTAATGTGTATTTCCTCTGTCGGTCTGTGGTTCCTTCATAAATTGCGCAGCAAATTATCAGACGAGTGACAGAAGCACCGCGCATAATTTGACCAGCAGTCTTCGCGTCCATAATTTGTGAAACGATGCTGCGTCCGAGCAAAGATTCTAGAAGCCCAGCGCAACTCTAAAAAGGAGGACTTTTAAACTGGCCGGCCTAAATCCGAACGTAGGCCACCCAATCGCTAACTGGCTTACCAGCTCCTTCTCAGGCTCTATCGCTCGCATAGGCTACCTACGTATCGCTCAGCCCTCGGCTACACCACGAAAATGTAAGGCATATTTTTACATATTCTTACCATTTTCACACCTTTAAAGGGGAACTTGGCAACTATTTCAACGTAATAAACCCATTTAGAAATCATTTGGATGGTTAAATGACCTGGGGTGCGTTTCCCAAAAGCATCGTTGCTAACTACGGTAGCAACTAACATGGTTGCAACTATGTAAGTACGACACAACTGTTCCCCAAAACGATAGTGTGAACTATGGTGGTGGAACTTACATAGTACGATGCATCGTGACACTGCGTCAGTGTTTCCCAAAACCATAGTAGCAACTAACGTTCGCAACCACTATCGTAAAGTTGTGTAGTTACAGCTACACCTCTCGACCTGTAGTATGTAGTAAGAAGCATAGTTGCTGGAGACGACGTAACCCTGATGACGGAACACGCAGCTGACAGATGGATGAGAGGTAGCCATTAAACGATCCCATAACATTGCTGTGGGATACCATACCATAGCATTGCTGGAGGCTACAATTGCACATTACTGGACAACGTTATGTGGCACAGTGGAAAGTGAAGTGTTGTGGAGTTAGCCTACAACAGAGCGGCCTGTGGTTTAGTGTTATGGTGACCGCAATCATCTGTGTTGTTATTATTCGTGAATTTACATGTAGCCTAATGCTAATGTGTCAGCACAGATTCTTTCGAACACCCATTAAGTTATCTGGTGATAAAGCTTTTGAATGCCAACGGTATTGTTATGTGAGGCTAGCATCGTAATTGTTATAAAAGGATAACGTTACATTGTAGTCGTATGTTAAGTGTGTTTGGATGAAGCATCTGCTAATCATACACATAGCTAACGGTATGGACTCTACAGCCCATTATGATGTGGTGAAGTGACTGTGCTGTGGCAGAGACTATGGACCCTTTCAAGAGAGTTCCATTATCAGCATCATAGTTGGCCCCACAAGACTTCCTTTTTAACATTCCATATGTTATCTTAATGCAGAGGAAGTAAATTGGGGCCCAAATAGAATGTTCAAGCATTGTTTTTGTTTACCTTGTTGAAAGGGTCTATAGCGTGTGTGCTTTACATGAGAGAGGTCAGGGGTTCAAGACTGGGTCGATGGGTGTGAGGTGAGTATGCCTGTGGAGTGGGGTTTGTGTTGTATCTTGTCTGATCACAAGCTATGTTTAGCGGGTGTATAAGTTAGGCTACTCTCAGTTATTATATGATCTTGATATTTGAACACATAGCTGAATTATGTTGGTACAATGACATTGGAGAATGCTGCTGTGAAGTTGAGTAGCCTCTCGCTTGGAGAACTTTAAGACCTCTGGGACTTGAGTGAGCATGCAGAGTGCTGTGGTCAGTGTCAAAATGTGACATGATTTTCACTGATTTAACTTGTCCTTCATGGCCCAGGTATGGGTAGGCCTGTCATGGGAGGCGGAAAAATGGTAAGTTGCCTTTGCTTTGTGACCTTTCAATCTGTGTATGTATTTTGATGTCATGGCTCATAGGGAACATGTGTGTGTGTGGGAGGGATCATGGGGAGAAAGTGATGGTGGGAAAGTTAAGTACATTTACCCCCTCACCCCCACCAAACTAAAAGAAATGTAAAAAACATAAACAAAAGGGGAAAAAACAGGGAATGTGGCAGGGAATTGTGGGGTTTGGGTGTTTAGGGGCCAAACATATGTGCAACTAATTCCCAGTGTGCTTCCAGGCCAGCAGGAAGGTGTGCAGCAGCCACCGGAATGACTTCTTCCACCTCCTCCACTAACAGCTCCTCATCAGCCGGCAGTGGGATGTGATCCTGAAGGGCCATGTTGCAGAAGCGACGTCACCAAAACTACACTGCACGCCTTTGCAGGATGGAGCTTCAGGCCACCAGCGGATTTGCTCACACACCTTTCCACATGCCCAGGGCCCTCTCCACAACAACGCGGGTCCGGCTATGGGTGTTGTACCGCGCCTCTGCCTCGCTATTGGGCTCCTAGATGGAGCAGTTGACATGCTTGTATTATCATAGGGGGTTGATGGAATAAAGTAGGTCTTGAAATGTCAGTGCACTCAGGGAATATAGACATGCATTTGAAAACAACAGTATAGACTTTGCTACTATCTCAGCAGCAGAAGGCAACAACATGAGCAGCACCTACAGTAACACTGTGTGTGTGTGTGTGTGTGTGTGTGTTTGTGTGTGTGTGTTGGTACAGCTGGCGCAGATCCTTCAACCATTTGAGCATTGAAACATTTGGGCTATGTGAACTGTCATTTTGTGGTTGTGATTCAACACACAACTTCATAACTACAATGTGTAACCCTCATGAAATTAGGGCTACTAATCTAGATGCAATTACATGTATCTTCCTATGGAGGGCGCTCTATGTGTCAGAAGACTAGAGCGTCCTACTAGCAAACATTCTCTCTCTCTACCAGCGACATATTTCCTGTGAACGTGCACCTGAAAGAGCTCCCAGATTAGAAGATAAATAATAACGAAATACTTTTGAAAAGTCAATACTTTACATCTAGTTATATCCATAAGATATTAGTCTACCTCAAACTCAACTTTGAATAAGAAAGAAAAGTGATTCTGTCGAGTTTATAGCAAATTGGAACTCCGGTGAGTAAGGCACGTTTTGCTAGTTTCTCACTAGCATTCTAGGAAAGGATGTAATTCATAAAAACCAATCGGAGTATGAGTGAGACGATGCTCAATGTTTGTATGAAACCTTGGTATGCCATATCATAGTTAAATAGAATGTTTAATCTCTGACGAGAATCTTGATGTTTCCTGCCACTTTGGTACAAGCCGTGTCATTGTGCTCAATGTTAAAACCTAGCTAACGCCCTAACTAGCTGGCGCAGCATGGTAGCCTGGTCAACCGAGCCATTAGTAGCGCTTTGAACCATGCGAGATGCGTGGCGCTTAACTTGTTTACATTTTAGCATTCAGTTTTGTTGTAATAACGAATGCTAATGAGTTATAATACAGATACATTAGAAATGCATAGCTTTTGAGTTTCACATGTATATTTTGAATAAGTTAGTTGTAATATTTAATTCATAGTCATGTTACAATGCAATATGTTAAAATAGTCCATGAAAAGGTTAAAAAGGAAAATGTTTTAGTAAATGGAAGTAAAATAGATAAGCACACTGCTTAATGATGTTAAAAACATTATTGTTGTTTCATTTATGCAATTCGTTGAATTGTACTGAAAGTACATGCTTATAAGTAATGTAATTGCTTATATTTCATTTGTATAGTTTATTGTGATGTAAGTAATTCATCTCAATGTAATCTTAAGTGCATCCTTAGTTATTGGTTACACATTAGAAGATGTTCTAAAAGAAAGAAAGAAGTTAATGAGGTCTCATGTTGAAGAATAGAAATAGAACAGAATTCTTATTATTCTGCACTTTGTGTAGATTGGTTTTTTGAACGACCAGATCAGATTTGGATCCCAGATGGCGAGCCCAGCCCAGTGAGACTGAGAACGATCGTGGAAGCGGTGTGGCCAACCGTACGATTTGTCTCAGAGAAACCCAAGATTTGTTCATTCGTTCATCGAACACCAGATAAGATTTTCCACACTGTTGACTCAACACAGTAGTCATATCCGCACACATTCAAGGAACTGAACTTTAGGAATCAATACACTTTTCATACAGGAACTGATATACACTTTTCATACAGGAACTGATATACACTTTTCATACAGGAATTGAACTTTCTTGAATCAGTACATACCGGAATAAGGGGCTTGAATTCTATATTTCCTTTGATTTTCATATTTTATTTGTTTGAAGAGCTCTTCCTTATCATTTCATTTATATTTTGCCCATTCAATGCTGTGTAATCACACTGCTGTTTGGAGGCAATAAAACTGTCAATTGTTCAACTTATTAATTCCTCTTGTGAGTTAGTCCATTTAAGCATACCCCTCTCCCGAGCCTAGGTTGATGTTTAGTGCTTGAATTACTGGTCCAGGTCTACGAGCGCTACACAAAAAGTGGCGAGCCAGCCAGGAGGGGTTTTGAGCTCATTTTTAGTGAAACGTTGAACATTTTGACGCTTTTATTGCATCCTATTTGTGAATACTGCTATTACATACTTTTTTTGCATTTTTTTGTGGTGATAGCATAAAGTATGGATGTAATTCGGTCAGAAAATGTGAAGGTACCTAATTCACTCTTAGTGAGTGGTTTAACTGGTGGTGAAGAGGATAATGAAGTAATGGAGTACTTAGGAACAGTTGGTTCTGTTCAAAGAATAATTAAAGTAACTAGCGATGAATCCCAGTTTAAAGACACTGCCATCGTAGAATTCACATCAGGAGAAACCATTCAGTTTCTTCACGAAGCTTTGCCCTGCAAAAGACCTAGCAGTAACCCAGATGTTATCCATCAAATTCAGCTTCTCTCTGAGTTATATGTAGCTGATAAAAGTTCTAGCTTAACACAGTCTTACTTAGCTGAGCTACAAGATGTTGCTAAACTAAGCGGAACAAACTTTGAGAAACTTTTGCTAGATGAGCTGGCTAAAATACAGGGAACTACTAAAAGTAATCCCACAACCGAACTACCCACAACCCCACCGCCCACTAACAATACAGCCCAAGCCAACCCACTAGCTCCTGAAACTCAATCTCCTACTCAAATAGTCCCTGACCTACCCTACTTACCTGAGCGTGATTCTCTCCCAGTCACTGTTAGTGCTCCGACATCAGCCCTACATAGGCAACGGACTCTCAACTTAACTCCTGAACAGCTTACCACTCCTGAAGTCCAGAAAGTAGTGGTTGAGCATGTCATTAAGAACAGCAACTTGTCCTCCCAATATCATGATCGTGTCAAACTTAGGCCTTTCTCAGGAAAAATCCCTTGCCCAGGTTCTGAGTCTGACTATGACACATGGCGCAACAATGTCGAGTTTCTTCTCGCAGATGTCACTGCGTCTGACAAACACACAGTTCGGAAGATGGTTGAGAGCCTTCTTCCACCTGCTGCCCACATTGTGAAGCACCTTGGGCCAAAAGCATCTCCTCATGACTACCTTAGCCTTCTCGACTCAGCATACGACACTGTTGATGATGGAGACGAGCTTTTTGCAAGGTTCTTGAGCACTAACCAGAACTCAGGTGAGAAACCCTCCAGCTATTTGCAGCGATTGCAGACAGCCTTGAGCAAAGTAGTGAAAAGAGGCGGCATTGCTGCTAGTGAGTTAGAGCGCCAGCTACTTAAGCAGTTCTGTAGAGGGTGCTGGAACAATGCCTTAATTACTAGTCTTCAGCTTGAACAGAAAAAACTGAATCCACCCTCATTCTCTGAGCTTCTTCTTTTGCTGCGTACTGAAGAGGACCGGCAAGCTGCTAAGTCCAGCCGGATGAAACAACACTTGGGCTTCCCTAAAGCCAGAGCTCAAGCAAACGTCCACACAGTTCAGGATTATGACACAGACACAGACACAGCAACCTTTGCAGATAGTGCATCTTCCACTGAGATGCATAAACTTGAAAAGCAAATTGCAAAGTTACAAACTCAAATGGCTTCACTGAAAGCATCCATGAATAGCTCACGCCAGGCTACTGATAAGCAAAATAAGAAACTAAAGACCAAAACCAAAGTCTCCACTCAGGAAAACTTCTCAGTAGAGACAATACTCACAAAGAGACCCCGCCCGGGGTATTGCTTCAAGTGCGGTGAGGACGGTCACATCGTACCATCCTGCAGCAATGAGCCGAATCCTGAATTAGTGGAAAAGAAACGTAGAGAGTTGAAACAAAAGCAACAGGCTTGGGACGAGCAAAATGAGCAGCATTTAAACTGAACTCAGTTCCTGAGGCGGGACTATCAGGGACTGAAAGTAAGCATAAATGTCCCAAAACAAAACGTCAAACTAAAGCATCCATTCAGTCACACAGAACAGAGAATCAGCACCAATTTCCTAAAGGGCTTATTGGACAGAAATGTACAGCTAATATCATGGTGTCAGGAGTGAATTGCAATTGTCTCCTTGACACCGGGTCTCAAGTGACCACCGTTTCTGCTTCTTTTTATGAGAGCAATTTATCAGAGCACCCTATCCAGCCACTTGACGGTCTGAATGTTGAAGGCGCTAATGGCCAAAATGTTCCATACTTGGGCTACGTGCCTATCCGCCTGAAGTTTCCGAAGAACTTTGTTGAAAATGAACCTGAGGTCTCTACTTTAGCATTAGTAATCCCCGACTTGCGCAGTAGCAACAACTTACCTGTACTGATTGGAACAAATGCTCTTGATGTCCTTTACAATGAACACTGTCACGGCAGAAGGCCAAATGACTTGTCATCTGTCCATGGCTATAGAAAAATTCTTCGCACACTCCAGCTTCGGAAAGAAGTGAACTCAACAGGGAGAATTGGGTTGATGACTCTTCAAGGCAAGGTGCAAAAAGTAATACCTGCTCAAGAGAGAATCCTACTTGAAGGATACGTCAAAGCTAACAGCAGTAGCGAGTATGCCGTGATTGAACAGCCGACAACATCTGCCTTACCTGGGGGAATCCTTGTAGAGTGCTGTCTTGTTGCGTTGCTCAAGCAGAACCCTCACAAGCTACAGGTGTGGATTAGAAATGAAGCCGACCATGACATAACACTCCCTTCACACTGTGTCATTGCTGAACTCCATACTCCTGAGGCGATATATGACAACTTACCTGCTTCGAACAAAAATGTTGCCAGTGTGAAATGTTGTGCTGTCACTTCTCAGCCAGTCAGTGAACCTAACCAGTCTGAGCTGAAGTTTGATTTTGGTGATTCACCTCTTCCGAAAGAATGGAAAGTCAGAATAACACAGAGTCTAAAGTCTTATACCGATGTTTTTGCCCAACATGATCTCGACTTTGGGCATGCATCTAAAGTACGACATCATATAAACCTAAAAGACGAGACACCTTTCAAACAGAAGTCCCGACCCATCCACCCCAATGATTATGAAGCCGTAAGGAAGCATCTGCAAACCCTTCTTGATGCAGGAGTGATTCGCGAATCAGAGTCTCCTTACTCCTCCCCAATCGTTGTTGTTCGGAAAAAGAATGGAGACGTCCGTCTTTGTATTGATTATAGGAAACTAAATGCACTGACAATCCGTGATGCATACGCACTTCCCAACCTTGAAGAAGCCTTTTCTTCCCTTGCCGGATCCAAGTGGTTTTCGGTAATGGATCTCAAGTCTGGGTATTACCAGATTGAGATGGAGGAACGGGATAAGGCTAAGACTGCTTTTGTGTGTCCCTTAGGGTTCTACGAATTCAATCGCATGCCCCAAGGTGTCACCAATGCTCCTAGTACCTTTCAAAGGTTAATGGAGAGATGTATGGGCAGTCTTAATTTGAAAGAAGTACTAGTGTTTCTAGATGATGTAATAGTGTTCTCCAGCACACTAGAAGAACACGAAGCTAGGCTTTTACGTGTTCTTCAGCAGTTGAGAGAATATGGCTTGAAACTTTCTCCTTCAAAATGTCATTTCTTCCAAAGCTCAGTGAGCTATTTAGGACATATAGTTTCCAGTAATGGAGTAGCAACCAATCCCGAGAAGGTCAGTGCTCTCCGCACCTGGCCTAGGCCTCAAACTCTCAAAGAGCTCAAATCATTTTTAGGCTTCGCAGGATATTATCGCCGGTTTGTAAGGGATTATTCTAAAATAGTCAAACCTTTGAATGACCTCACCAAGGGCTACCCTCCCTACACGAAGGGTAAAAGAGCAACACCCTGCACTGGGGGATACTTCAGTGTCAAGGAGCCTTTGGCGAATCGGTGGACACCTGCTTGCCAGAGAGCTTTTGAAACGGTCATAGAGAAACTCACATCATCGCCTGTACTTGGATTTGCCAATCCGAAACTTCCATATATTCTACACACAGATGCAAGCACGTATGGTTTAGGGGCAGCTCTTTACCAGGAACAGGATGGTGACATGCGAGTTATCGCCTATGCGAGCAGAGGGCTTTCGCCCAGTGAGAAGCGGTATCCTGCCCACAAATTGGAATTTCTTGCTTTAAAGTGGTCTGTTGTGGAAAAATTCCAAGACTATCTATATGGAAACACATTCACAGTCGTAACGGATAACAATCCATTGACATACATTCTGAAGTCGGCTAAACTTGACGCTGCCAGTTACCGCTGGTTGGCTGCACTTTCCACATTCGATTTTAATATCAAGTATCGTGCTGGAAAATGCAACCAAGACGCTGATGGCCTTTCCAGACGGCCGCATGACACCCTGGAAGACGACCATGTTTCTCTTGAGGAAAAGGAGCGAATGAAACTGTTTGCTTCTCATCACCTCTCTTCATCTCCTGACCATCAACATTTAGCAGCTGACACAGTTCATGCCTTGTATCACCGCCATCTCTTGAGTGAGGCTGATGACTGCTTACCTTCCATCACCTTGGTAGAATCCCTGGCTCTTCATGCGGACGCGGTTCCAGATGAATATGAAGATGCCGGAGCACTAGGTTGTCCTACCATACCCACCTACAGTGAGGAAGAGCTCCAATATCATCAGCGCTCTGATCCAGTCATTGGTCCTGTCGTCGAGCTGTTAGAGACCGGAGATGAAGCAAACCCCAACCTCAAGTCTGATTCTTTAGAGCTCAAGTTAGTGCTCAAAGAGTGGAAACGACTAGAGTTGAGAAATGGTCTTCTTTACAGAACCTGCCAATATGATAATGACATCACTTACCAGTTTGTGGTTCCTACGTCCCTGAGGTCCACCATCCTCAAGTGCCTCCACGATGATATGGCACACATGGGTCTGGAGAGAACTACAGACTTAGTCCGGTCAAGATTCTATTGGCCTAAGATGGCCGTAGATGTTGAGAACAAGATAAAGACATGCGGACGCTGTGTTCGTAGGAAAACGCCTCCTGAAAAGTCAGCACCTCTCGTGAATATCCAAACAACCCGTCCCATGGAACTCGTATGCATGGATTATCTGTCTTTAGAGCCTGATAGTCACAATACAAAAGACATCTTGGTTATTACAGATCATTTTACTAAGTATGCGGTTGCCATACCTACAAAGGATCAGAAGGCTACAACAGTTGCAAAGTCACTTTGGGAGCAGTATTTGGTACATTACGGGTTCCCAGAGCGCCTACTTAGTGATCAGGGTAGAGACTTTGAGTCTCAACTCATAAAAGAGCTCTGTGCCCTTGCCGGTATCACCAAAGTACGCACCAGTCCCTATCACCCGAGGGGGAACCCAGTAGAACGGTTTAACCGAACTCTTCTTGGTATGTTAGGAACCCTGAGTGACAAGAAGAAAATTCACTGGCGTGACTATGTGAAACCCCTAACCCATGCATATAACTGCACCAAAAATGAGGTCACCGGGTTTAGCCCATACGAGTTGATGTTTGGGCGCCAGCCTAGACTCCCAGTGGATATTGCATTCTGCTTACCTGTTAAGAATGGTGCTCCTAGGTCTCACTCCCAGTATGTGAGAAACCTGAAAGCACGGCTCGAAGAAAGCTACCAGATTGCCAAAAGGAATTCACAAAAGGTTGCTGAACGAAATAAACGACGCTTTGACAAGACAGTAAGAGAGTCAACACTAGCGGAAGGTGACCAAGTGCTTGTGAGAAACATACGGCTGCGAAACAAGCACAAGCTCGCGGATAAACGGGAATCCAGTGTTTACAAAGTTCTGAAACAGATGGGAGACCTACCTGTGTACATGGTACAGCCCATAGATGAAGATGGTCCCGTCAGAACCCTACATAGGGATCTCCTACTCCCTTGCGGTGACTTATCTGAACCAGAGGAACCTGAACAGGACAAGCCAAAAGAAAAACGACCAAGAACCAGGCGTAGTCAACCTCAGCACCTCGAGGAGAACTCTGACTCCGACGATGACTTACCGTACTGTTCCGTCCAGCCATCTGTCGCTCCTGAGGAAAGGTTCGTCCAAGTGTGTGAAATCCCAAGAACACTCCAAACGCCTGTGACACCAGCCATGCCGTTGACCTCCCAGCTTCAGGATGAACCTAATGCAGACCATTCCGTGTTGCCTGCAGAACCTGCTGGAACACCTCCTGTGGTAGATGAATCAGTGGAACCAGAGGTTATGATTGACCAACCCCATACTGACATGGATAGAACGTTACCTCATGTGACAAATGAAGCTCCAGCTGCGGTTGTTGGTGACAAAGATACATGTTCTGTTAAACCAGAGAGTCCTGAAAAAGAAGCTGAGACTGAAGTTCAAAATAGTGACTCAGATAACTCAATAACACATATAGAAACTGATACATGCAAAGAAAGTGAAAATGTTACACATACAGAAACACATGACCCTACACGTAAATCTGAGAGATCACGCCGACCACCTGGTCGTTTCAGCTACCCGGAGTTAGGTAAACCCTTAATCTCCTTTGCAAAGAGTCTCTTAGAAAGCTTTAATCAAACACTTGACACCCTTACTGATTATGATGTTTCCCCTATTAGTGTCGTTTAGACTGACAATAGGTCAAGCATGAGAGGACCCATGCAGAGTCAAGGGGGGAGGGTGTAACCCTCATGAAATTAGGGCTACTAATCTAGATGCAATTACATGTATCTTCCTATGGAGGGCGCTCTATGTGTCAGAAGACTAGAGCGTCCTACTAGCAAACATTCTCTCTCTCTACCAGCGACATATTTCCTGTGAACGTGCACCTGAAAGAGCTCCCAGATTAGAAGATAAATAATAACGAAATACTTTTGAAAAGTCAATACTTTACATCTAGTTATATCCATAAGATATTAGTCTACCTCAAACTCAACTTTGAATAAGAAAGAAAAGTGATTCTGTCGAGTTTATAGCAAATTGGAACTCCGGTGAGTAAGGCACGTTTTGCTAGTTTCTCACTAGCATTCTAGGAAAGGATGTAATTCATAAAAACCAATCGGAGTATGAGTGAGACGATGCTCAATGTTTGTATGAAACCTTGGTATGCCATATCATAGTTAAATAGAATGTTTAATCTCTGACGAGAATCTTGATGTTTCCTGCCACTTTGGTACAAGCCGTGTCATTGTGCTCAATGTTAACCCTCTAGGCGCCACAGGCGACTATAGTCGACAAGATGCGGTACTGAATAAAACGGCCGATTTAGTCAAATAGGGTGTCATATTTCGTTCGACTTCCACTCCACTAGATGGCAGACATGTCATACGTCATCCCCGAGTCGAAAAAAGGACACGCTTTAAACAAAACTTTCTAGCTACAGCGCAGTGAATCAGTGTATGAAATACCGGAGCTAGTGTGCGTGTGAGCCACTTTGTCAGAGCGATATTGTCAACGTCAGCGAGTATTTGCATTAGATTATCGTCTAATGGCATCAAAAAAGTTTACCTGAAATGAAGTGTTGGGTCTTCTATTCGCGGACCCTGATTCTGAAGGGGAATATCTGCCTTCAGAAAATGACGGTGATTCGTTTAGTGAGGCTTCAGATGCGTCCCTGCCTTGCAATGATGCAGCTGGACAAAGTGAGAGTTTACTCCATAGTTTAGCTTACACCAAGCACAAACGTTGAATCGTTTGCCCAATGTCACTGGTGGGAATAATGTTTCACAGGTTCGGAGTGTTCATCGGGAAGTTAGCAGGGTGTTAGTGGTGTGGCGAACGAGGCTGGAGGTAGCCTAATATCCATAGCGCTAGCTTCTGTCTTCTGAACGTGTGCCTCTCCACAATCGCGGCGACAGTAACGTGGTGGAGCCTTTGTCTAATGCCACTGGGTATGTTAGACGAGGTCGAAGTGCTCATAGGAGAGTTAGGGGGGAACGTAGTGGCAGTGTGGGGAGTCGCAATGAGAATGACAGTAGGCCTAGTCCGAGCTGCGCAAATTCTCTCCACTCGGCGCGCGCGAGGCAGATCTGGCCATGCTGCTCGCATGGTGGAGGTGGTGACACGCTCTCTCCCTCTCCCACACACACACACACACACATTAGGTCATGCATAGTCTATCACAAGATGATGGGAATGCCGGCCCTGTATGGATAGGGATAGGGAGTCATTATCTCTACAGCAAAAGGCCTGCTACATAAAAAAAAAAAGTCAGCCATTTAGTAATGATTTACACTGTTGATTTGCTATCTACTTCCCTGATCATTTAGGACATACAGTACACTATGTGTTCCTTTTTGTGTGTTCATGTCCTTGTGATGTGTGTGTCTTTGTCAGCTAAGAAAAAAAACAAAAAAACATCAACAAAAAGAAAAAAAATACTAACATTGTCGTCTTGTCTCGTCATCTCACTCATGATCTGTGCCTTGCCGTGGCAAATGAGCTTTTGAACTAAACAGGTCTTGTCTACTTGTGTTTGTGTGTCATCTGAATAATATATATGTGCCCCATACATGGAATCAGAGTGCCTACTGTATGTAGTAAATGGAAAATCTCTACAGCAAAAGGCCAGTCTACCGCTACATGTATTTGGTTTGTTTCTGCCATTTATTAGTAATGATTTACACAGTTTGTTCACTACTTACTATTTACCTGAGCATTCAGTATTGTGCAATATAGCATTCAGAAGGTGAGGGACATTTTGGGGGGAAAGAAGTGGTGCATTTATCATTCAAACATGCAACTTTTCATGAAAATTCTATAATCCAAGATGGCCGCCACCATATGACGTCATAATATGCAAATTAGATATAAACATTTAATCTCTACATACACTTTGGGTCATCCTTAATATTTCTCTAATTTACAGAAAGTCTCTATCTCTTATCACTTTTAAGATATAGCCTTTTGAAATGAAGATGTCAAAATTGATCGTTTCGGAAAAAAACCTCTGGCGCCTAAAGGGTTAAAACCTAGCTAACGCCCTAACTAGCTGGCGCAGCATGGTAGCCTGGTCAACCGAGCCATTAGTAGCGCTTTGAACCATGCGAGATGCGTGGCGCTTAACTTGTTTACATTTTAGCATTCAGTTTTGTTGTAATAACGAATGCTAATGAGTTATAATACAGATACATTAGAAATGCATAGCTTTTGAGTTTCACATGTATATTTTGAATAAGTTAGTTGTAATATTTAATTCATAGTCATGTTACAATGCAATATGTTAAAATAGTCCATGAAAAGGTTAAAAAGGAAAATGTTTTAGTAAATGGAAGTAAAATAGATAAGCACACTGCTTAATGATGTTAAAAACATTATTGTTGTTTCATTTATGCAATTCGTTGAATTGTACTGAAAGTACATGCTTATAAGTAATGTAATTGCTTATATTTCATTTGTATAGTTTATTGTGATGTAAGTAATTCATCTCAATGTAATCTTAAGTGCATCCTTAGTTATTGGTTACACATTAGAAGATGTTCTAAAAGAAAGAAAGAAGTTAATGAGGTCTCATGTTGAAGAATAGAAATAGAACAGAATTCTTATTATTCTGCACTTTGTGTAGATTGGTTTTTTGAACGACCAGATCAGATTTGGATCCCAGATGGCGAGCCCAGCCCAGTGAGACTGAGAACGATCGTGGAAGCGGTGTGGCCAACCGTACGATTTGTCTCAGAGAAACCCAAGATTTGTTCATTCGTTCATCGAACACCAGATAAGATTTTCCACACTGTTGACTCAACACAGTAGTCATATCCGCACACATTCAAGGAACTGAACTTTAGGAATCAATACACTTTTCATACAGGAACTGATATACACTTTTCATACAGGAACTGATATACACTTTTCATACAGGAATTGAACTTTCTTGAATCAGTACATACCGGAATAAGGGGCTTGAATTCTATATTTCCTTTGATTTTCATATTTTATTTGTTTGAAGAGCTCTTCCTTATCATTTCATTTATATTTTGCCCATTCAATGCTGTGTAATCACACTGCTGTTTGGAGGCAATAAAACTGTCAATTGTTCAACTTATTAATTCCTCTTGTGAGTTAGTCCATTTAAGCATACCCCTCTCCCGAGCCTAGGTTGATGTTTAGTGCTTGAATTACTGGTCCAGGTCTACGAGCGCTACAAATGGATAAAAAGTAATGGTAAAAAAACTGTATCTGTGCATTTAAAATATCATGAAATACTTGTGTGTGGTAACAGTATTCAGTTTTCAGTGTCACAATGAAAACACATACCAAGGGCAACATTGGAAAAATGCTGCATAAAGGCATGACAAAATCCCATTGAAATGAAGGGCAATCATACAGTAAAGTATTCATTTATATAGCGCTTTTAGAGTGAAAGAGTGAAACCCAAAGCACTTACACAACAACATGTTGTTCAACATTGTTCATATTACATATCCATATTTATTCTGCTCTTACTGTAAGGTAACTGCTAAGATACTGCACATATTTATATTTCATTTATATTACTCTAAATCACCTTCTGCAAACCAACTGTATACTACTGTCTACACGGCACTATATGTCTTGTCCTGTCTATGCACCTGTCTATACTTTATATATCACATTGCACTTTTCTGCCTTTTTGGCACTTCTGGTTAGATGCAAACTGTATTTGGTTGTATTTGTACTTGTGCTCTGCACAATAACAATAAAGTTGAATCTAATCTAACCATGCCAATTTTCATAGAACATAATATACATTTATCCTAAGCCTAGGCTAGTAAGCATATGGTCTCCAATCAGTAGTTAAAACTAGGACTACAGGTTCTAAACGATCATAGGAATATTTAGTGATTGAGCCTATCCAAGATTCCAAAACCATTGTTAAATGATCATTATCTAGGCTCGAACCTACGACTACAAGATCCGAAATGCAGAGGTCTATCCTTTCACGCCACCTTGTCACGCTACAACAAGTGAAGATATTGGCTAGTATTTAGCCTATAGGCTATTCGGTGTGTTTCATTAAATGTGTAACTTATTTGTTCAC
>NC_055965.1:11370460-11387960 GCF_018492685.1 Alosa sapidissima
AGGTACGCACACACACAAACAGGTACGCACACACACACGCACACACACACACACACACACACACAAACAGGTACGCACACACACAAACAGGTACGCACACACACACGCACACACACACACACACACGCACTCGAGGTCACAAGGCCGGGTCTACAAACAAGTCTCAGAGGCTAGTTAGGTATCAGTGTCTGTGAGCCCCATTTATTTGCCTGCATAACATGACACTCTCTGACCCTGCTGACCCTCATCCCACAGACAGCAATCACACACACACACACACACACACACACACATACTGTACACACACACACACACAATCACATACTGTACACACACGCGTGCACGCACACGCACACGCACACGCACACGCACACACACACTGGCTGGGGCACCTGCACCGTACGCCGGCGACCCGGGTTCGATTCCCGCCCCGTGGTCCTTTCCGGATCCCGCCCTGACACTCACTTCCTGTCATTCTTGACTGTCCTGTCATTAAAGGCATTAAAAGCCCAAAAAATATATACTTTAAAACACACACACACACACACACACACACACAAACGCAAGCCATTGAGATGTCAGCCAGCGTCTGACACATGTGACCAAAGACAGACTACAGGCATAGGACTTCACATATCGCTGTGAATACAACCCATCTGCACATTTTCCATCGTGACAGTGATGTGTTTTTCTGGGGCCCTGACCACTTGTGTTAATGCTGTTAAAGTATTATTGTAATGCAGGTAATGTAATGTTGTTCATGTTGTAATGTCGTCCATGCAGTCTGTCAAATGGTCTGTTTTGTCTTTTAATAATAAAATATTATTATTATTTTCTGTTATTATTTTGATCCTCATGATTTCTTATCACACATGGATGACTTTGTTTCATTAGTGGCACTACACTGTGATTTCCCCATCTTCAGCCCCCAGTGAGGATTACACATAGACCAAAATTAGGTTTAGGATTAGTCTATGAGACAGAGGCCAAGGGTCAGCTGATGGTTGTGCTTAACTGACAGTGAGTATTTGGCTTTGATTACTACTCTAGCAGCCATTTCACTAGCAGCAATTTAAAAATCGCCTTTATTAGCTACTCAATGTAAACATACCCTATCCACATAGAGAACGCAATCCCTGCTTGACCTTTGCCGAGGTACAGCATACTGTATGTATCACTGTGAACACATACCATTACATAGCTAGCACAGGTCTGGAAGCCAGCTAGCACAGGTCTGGAAGCCAGCCCCAATGTAGGCTAATCCACCCCAAAAATTTGAGGGCAAAACATTTGGCAAAAATAAGATTGCTCTACCGCACACTGTTACTTACTCGATTTTATTCAGAGTGAACAACGCGTTTCGCATACAGCGTCCTCAGGTTCGCTCAGGTGTCAGGCAAAACATTTGGTCTGGAGTCTCTCCCTTGAGATGTCACTATACTCGAATGAGATGTGTTTGGGCCAATCAAATCATTTGAGTGGGCTTTATACGTTGATGGACATGAGCAACAGTGCAGCAGTCACTTCTCTGCCTTTTTGCTAAGATCAAGTGTAGTATTTGTTCTTATCAGTTTAATATCTGATACATCCTCTACCCGAGGACCATATATTAATCTGATTTTTGGAACAGGGAGACGGAAGAGGGGCTTGCTCCGTCCGCTGCACGCATCGACCCGGTACTGTATCTTGAATTTC
The DNA here is from genome assembly GCF_018492685.1 of Alosa sapidissima. Lineage (NCBI taxonomy): Eukaryota > Metazoa > Chordata > Actinopteri > Clupeiformes > Clupeidae > Alosa > Alosa sapidissima. The sequence goes on from NC_055965.1 coordinate 11,372,156, forward strand.
TCCTTGGGGATCAATAAAGTATCTACAGTGTTTCCCATACATTGACTTATTTGTGGCGGCCCACCACAATATCAACATTGACCACCACACAATGATTTTCCTGGTTGTACTAAATTGTCCTTAAATCTGGTTAGAATCATAACCACACTGCACTAATTTGTTAAAAACTGTTGCATTCAGGTTAATTCTGCAAACCTACCACCACAGATAGAATTAAATTCTGTGGGAAACACTGATCTATCTATCTATTAGTCGTAGAAGTCACCTGAGTGCACTTCAGTTGATTTTGTTCATAACATAATCCTAATCAAAATGGTGCCTTACTGATAAGAATTTGAGTCTGGCTACGTCAGGATGCACATAACATAGATATGGACGAATGAATACTAAGTGCCTGAATATAGTCCTGTGTCCCGCGCCGCGTGATGATAACGACGAGGCATGCGGGGGCTGTGGTGTACCTCGCAACAATTGTGACCGCACGTCAATGACACACGTCTTTGACGCGCGCAAATGCGCACAGACGAGCAGACCACCTCCTTCAGCCAGCATGGACAGCTATTGGGAACAAAACATCCAAACGTGCATCACAACATACAGTAGCATACATCCAAACCGCAACCAAACAAAGTCTATGGGTCAACTTATCGAGTTAGGTCCCCACAACGTGCGTCAATGGTGTGCTTTGTAAGAGGCAAACACACAGCCATATTGCCCGCTTTACTACTACTCTAAGACACATTGGATAGAACTGTCCACTAAGCCACTTAAAATGAATGAATGCAGACATGTCATGTGTACACATTACATTTCTATTATAGGTTGATATCACTTCACTTCTAATAAAAATGAGGGGCAGCCGTAGCCTACTGGTTAGCACTCTGGACTTGTAACCGGAGGGTTGCCGGTTCGAGCCCCGACCAGTGGGCCACGGCTGAAGTGCCCTTGAGCAAGGCACCTAACCCCTTACTGCTCCCCGAGCGCCGCCATTGTAGCAGACAGCTCACTGCACCGGGATTAGTGTGTGCTTCACCTCACTGTGTGCTGAGTGTGTGTCACTAATTCACGGATTGGGATAAATGCAGAGACCAAATTTCCCTCACGGGATCAAAAGAGTATACTTATATACTTATACATAAAAATATGCCACACAATGTGGCATGTGTCATACAAATGGTGACATGGAGATATACTAGTGACCAAAGACTGTCAGGGTCACACTGCCACATACTGGACTATGGGGGACGCTGCATGGCTGATCTCTGTGTGTGTGTGTGTGTGTGTGTGTGTAATGTATGTGTGTGTCTGAGTGTGTGTGTGCGCGCGTGTGCGCGTGTGTGTATGTATGTGTGTGTGAGTGACATTTTGCCATCGAGTGCCTCTCTTCTCATATGTTGAAAATGCCTGACATTTACAAAGCATTTAAATAATAGGTCACATTCAGGGAAAAGGATGAAAAAAATAACGAAACACAAACGTCCAAATGTGGGAGTTGTTCACTGCTGATGGAAAGATGGATACTATGTGTCTGAATGTGGCGGCTTGATTTGCATGTAGATTTTAAATGTAATCTTATTTGAGGTATTTCATACTTCACCATGGAAGGTTGCAATACCTGTACTTCAGATATATGAGAATACCTTAGAAAGGCTGATTGGATTCTGCCTTTCAGTCACTTTTGTCTATAACGTGCATGTGTGATCCTTGTAATAGTAACCCCCTTACACATTCACACCATAACCCCCTAACACTTTCACACCATAACTTGCGTGAGTCTGTGTGTGTGTGTGTGTGTGCGCGCAACGGCTACTACCACAAAGACAAGGATCACACTCAAACACACACACACACACACACACACACACACACACACACACACACACACACACTCACACCAAATTAAGATCCCACAACCTTTTGCCAGCTGCACCCTCCACTATCTGATGTTCGATCACAACCTTGTTGCCGTGGTTTTCCAAACAAAAAGACCTGATTGGTAACTGAGCGCAACTGGCCAAAGGAGTTCAGTGCAGGTGTGCAGGGAAGTAAGACAACGGACACGTAAATAATCAGATAGTGGACAGTGGGCGATCAGATAGTGGACAGTGGGCGATCAGCTTCACACTACAGAGATAGTGGACAGTGGGCGATCAGCTTCACACTACAGAGATAGTGGACAGGACAGTGAGCGATCAGCATCACTACAGATAGTGGAGAGTGGGCGATCAGCTTCACACTACAGAGATAGTGGACAGTGGGCGATCAGATAGTGGACAGTGGGCGATCAGCTTCACTCTACACAGTTCCTTCGCTCAGACATGAGTGCCACGGCCAGACGTGGCTACTTAAAGGTGCAGCCATTGCGCATGAAGTCGTGTTTGTTTATGTTTATATTCAAATGTATAAAAATGTGTCCAAAATAACGTACATTATATTTTAACCAAGGACCAAATTAAACACACCAGAGAGGTTGCTCACCCCTCCCTTCAGTATTCCTGACAAACTCCACACAAGGTTTCATTGTTGTTTGGGGGAGTTGCTGCCCCCACTCTGTTTATTTCCAGTTTTCGGAGCCTGGGCTGCCTACAGAGACCAAGTTTTTTTAAAGTTGACTTACGGAATGGGCGGCTAGCAGATCACGAGGACAATGTGAACGAGACAGGATGAGACAGGAAATGTTACGTGCTTGAAAATGTGTACAGTCGCTGACTACACCTTTAAATGGCAAAATCAAACATGGCCGCTGGCCAATGAAGAGCCACTGATGAAAACAGGGTTGTGTTGAAGTCTTGTGTCCATGTGTCATCCCTTGCGTCCGATCAAGGGAATATGTCAAAAAAACAGACTGTGGGACAGCAAGGACACATCATGCCAGCTCAATAGGGAGATGTCCGCAAACCATGTGGCTATCTGACGACCTTTGTGAAATGGCACGTCTACAATCACTACACACTAAGACACAGACAGACAGACAACACACACAACACACACACACACAGGCACGTAAACACACGCTGTTTTGAATGGCATGGCCTGAGGCAGTATAATGGGCTTCAGCTGTGAGCAGTCTGCAGGATCTCTCTCTCTCTCTCCCACCTCCACAGTCCACACCAGGGCAGCACACTACACACTACACGACATCCTCACCTCTGGTCCACCACTGCTCTCTGTAACAATACCACACCACTGATCCATATGATAGAACCACACAGTCAATACTGTATGTGTGTATCTGAATTAGCCCTGCTTCTTGTATCACCCCTCTCACTCTCTCTAGTCTGGTGCTATTGATGTACTTTAGTGTATGTATACTAACAACCCCCCCCCCCCTTAGCTCATCTCCGCCCACCCCCTCCGCCTCTCTCTGGACAGTGCTGGCGGTGGCTACGGCCCTCACATTAAATTTGCCTTCCGGCACTATCTCTCAATCCCTCTCTCTCTCTTTCTCTCTCTCTCTCTCTCTCCGATCCCTCCCTCCGTTACCATGGTATTTTCCGTGGGGTCTTGTCCTGGTACCGTAGGGGGTGTTCTTTTTAAAAAGGAAAAGAAGAAAGAAAAAAAACACACACACACACACACACACACTCAACCTGAGCTGGTGTGAGTTGGACAAGGCCGAGATCTGGACAACGCTCCATACATTACCATAATTACAGCCAGCCAGACGGCCATTCTATAGGGTGTCGGAGAGAGACGAGGGGGAAAGGGGGATGGGAAGAAGAGAAAATGAGGGAGAGGGGGACAGAGAGGAACAGATAGACTGAAAGATACAAACAGATATCTTATCGATAGATCTGGACCAGAAATAGATCTTATCTATAGATCATATCTGTTTTTCGGTCTGAAAGACAACATAAAATGATAATGTGTATATATGTGTGCATTAAAAAACAATTCATATAGACTTTTCTGTAAGTGGCTGTGGGTATCCACTTCTATGTGCTCATTTGGGTATGTATGTATTTGTGTGTGAGCGTGTGTGTGTGTGTGTGTGTGCGTGTGCGTGTGCGTGTGCGTGTGCGTGTGCGTGCGTGTGTGTGTGCGTGTGTGTGTGTGTGTGTGCATATTCATATGTATCTATGCGTGGGGTGTGCGGTGATGGTGATGTTGGTCCAGGGCCCTGACCGTATCCAGCAGCGCTGGCGGGGGTCTCCTCTGGTGGGCGTCCCAGAGTGCTGCCTCCCGGCCTCCATCCCCGGCACGCTGGCCTTGAACTTGAACCAGGAGCCCCTCTGTCCCGTCTGTGATTAATGAGGCGAGGGGAAAGGGCGCCCCCTAGGGACAGAGCAGGGGAGCGCAGGCAGGCAGGCAGGAGGAGGCACATTGCACTTTCAGTCCTTTCTGATTTTATAGAATATTAAACACAAACCATCTGTGTGGGTTTCTGATAAACAGAGATGAGATAATATGCAACAGCTGTCACAGAGTGGGAGGAGACACACTGACAGCGCATTTGATTTGGGATTATGACACAAAAACCACAGATGTTGCAATATCATCATGACTAGTTGTCACTATTCGGATCTGGTTTCACTAACTCCATATATAGGAACCCTTGAATGAGTATCCTGGACTGTTAAGGGGCATTCACACCAAGAATGATAGCTATAACGATAACTATAAACAGATATTGTTCTCGTTAATATGAATGACGACGTTCACACATAAACTATAACGATAACGACATGAAGAACGATATTGTTGGGGATCACTTTCAGAGCGATTTTGTGAACGATAAAAAGCTAATAGCCAATCAGAACCAATCACATTTTAGCCATCACATTCATTAACACAAGGAGAGACTTTGCTTATTGTTGGTCAATGTGGAACCTTTTAGCGGTATGGTTATAGTTATCCTTATAGTTATCGTTTTTTGGTGTGAATAGCCCTTTATACGGTAAACACTGAACTGATCTGCTGTGTAATCTCTCCACCACCACTGCGTTTGCTAGTGCAATGACCTCAAATCATCAAATTGTTTTGAATAACATGAGGTCAAAATTATATGCTTAAATGAATGATGTCCAGTTGTGGACGGTCTTGGATTTGAGATGTATCGGTGAGATGGGGTGGTGAGAGTTTAGAAGAAGACATCATAAAAACGGTGCTGTCACACAAACAGATCTAGATAACCCACGAGACCCCGCAGTCATATCATGCAAGTGAAATAACATGAAAATCAAAGACCTCTGGACACACACACACACACACACACACACAAATAAATAAATAAATAAATAGTGGGGAAAACGCCAGGGACAATCTCACTGCGGCACAAACGACAGGCGCACATTCGGAGGTGTGGTCCGATGGCATGACACAAAGGACTTCATGAATAATAAACAGCTCCATCGCCACGGCTGGCCGCCGAGAGATTTCTCCCTTTCAACTCTCTCCCTCTCCCCCTCACACACACACACACACACACACACACACACACACGGCTTGTCTCTCCCGCCTCAGGTCATGCCTCCATGCGTATGCATGAGGCCCTGTTTCATATGCATCAGCTCCCATCATCTCCCCCTGCTCACAACACACAGCCTGTGACACACACAACCACACACACACGCATGTGCTCTCTCTCTCTCTCTCTCACACACACACACGCATGCACACATACACGCACAGACACACCATTAGGAGCAATGACCCTCACACACACACACTCACACTCACATTCAGACACACAAACTAACACACACACATTGGGACCATTGATCCATCCCACACACACCGCGGTCTGGGCAATCCCCCAGGATTACTGGCCCGGTCACATTAGAACCTCCATCAAACAATGGACACACACACACACACACACACACATGCACGTGAGTGGACATACACCTCTGAATAATAGTGGAGACACACACACACACACATTTACATATATTTGTGATCATGCATCAACAGACACAGTGTGAAAATAATAGGTAAAGCAGGAAAGGGGAAATGAGAAGTCTCAGTTCTTTTTCATGTTAAAGCTACCAGGGGCAGATTATCCCTCATGGGGCGATGAGAACTACAGGGGGAGAGAGAGAGAGAGAGGGAGAGAGATAGTGGGAGAGAAAGGAAGAAAGAAAGAGAGAGACGTCATCTCTCAAACTGCTTTTACTCTCCCATGCAGCGTAGTGGATAACCCCCAGCATGATTGCGAGAGAACGTCAGTCTTTGTGTTTGTCTGTGTATGAGTGTGTGGATTTTTTGCTTTAGTGTGTGCATATGTGTCTGTGCATGTGTGTGTTTTTGGCAGTGTGTGTGTGTGTGTGTGTGTGTGTGTGTGTGTGTGTGTGTGTGTGTGATCATGTTGCTTATTCTTCTCAGCAGGATGTTGTAAAATGCCTCCACACACAGCATGTCTTGTGAATCTTAAACGGTCACTGTAAGCCACACACACACACACACACACACACACTCACCAGCAGACACATCTGAGAGACTGACCCGTTACTGGCCCAGATCTGGCCCAGTGGTGTGAAGGCCGTCAGCTCTCTGGCTGCCATGACACCCTCCCTGCAGGCTGACAGACTTGCTAGAGATGTATCAATCCAAACCCCCCCCCCCCCCCCCCCCTCCACCCACCTCTCACAGTGTTAGATCCTCATCTATGAAACCATGATTACCACTACACACTATAAATCACACGAGTTTTGAGCCACACTCGCTCTACTGCTATGGGGGTAAACAGACCCGAGGAGGCTTCACATGTAAATGTCTTGAGATTGCCTTGTTAAACTAGACTGAAGAAATTCTCCAAGGAGCTATGTTTTTTTTTTTCTTTTCTTTTAAAAAAAAAATCTAACAGCATTACAGAGTAATTCTACACTCTGCTTTTCGAGAAAAAACTCACTCGACAGTAGAACCGGACATGCATTTAGCAAGTATCAGCTTGCCCTTTTAAATAGCCATTAAAGGCCACGGCGCTCGTGTGGGGCACATACAGTCCGGGACACCGGACACTGGTCATCATGTTGACACAGTTTGCCACAGGAGGGGTGGTCTCCTTACTGTGCTTACTCACTGCAGCTTCATTGACCCTCAGTTGTAAGGTGCTTTAAAGTGTCTGGCAAATGGATATGTTTATGCAAAATGTGGGCATAAGTAACGGCTCATTCTGACAAGGGTCTAGCTCTGTGGGCTCATTCTGGATGCAGGCTGCAGGTCAGCCGGAGCCCCTCCACCACCACCACCTCCACCTCCACTCCCAGCTCCACCTCCAGAATGGGCAGCTCTCTGGCTCTGAAAGGGACCCTTGAACTGGAGCAATTTGTATCCCTGCTTCTCCAGCTGGGCCCACAACAGTCCACCCTCAGCCCCCAAAATCTGTCCAGGATCCAAACATCTTTGCCAAATATGGGCGCCACATGGGGGGGAGGGGGGGGGGGGGGGGGGCAACGTTAGTTAAATAGACCAGATGGGGTTAATTCCCTGCTTCTTGAAGCCCTCGATTATGGTCGATGCAGGGCAAAAGCGGGGAGTGGGGTGGGGGCAAAAAAAAAAATTGTTGAGGCTCTGAACCAAGGGAGTGGGGGGGGTGGGGAGGAGCAAGCCATCACCCTTGCGTGGCATACTGCCATGCGGATCCATGCCAGGGCGGCGTGTTCGCTAATGGCGGCTGTTCGTTAATTACTGATGACGGGACGGGGAGGGGGTCCTTTTAACACCAGCTAGCCTTTCACCATAGAGGGTGGTGGCTCTCTCTCTCTCACACACACACACACACACACACACACACACACACACACACACACATACACACACACACACACATCTTTCCACAGATATTCATATCCTGCGACCGTAACAAGGAAATCCAACGAAGGTGTTCAACGCATCGACACACACACTGTGCACAGGCTGATGGCTGAAAGCTTTATATGTTGACCTTAGGGAGCCAGGGAGAGATGCATGTGCTGCTTTGGCATCTGTGTTCGGCAGCATTAAAGGGCAATATGTGTTCAATATGTGGCTGAGGCGCTCACTTCACCACTGCTATCTGATATTCCAGAACACAGAAAGGGCTTGCTGTCAGATGTAAGGTTGGAGCTTCCCTACAATTGCACTATTGTGTCTGTTTGTTCTTACTGCGCTGGACCCACTGTGATGTTAGAATATATGCGATTGCACTCTCTCCATTCAAGATAAAAAAAAAAACAGCTTGGTGTTTTAAGCCCCCACCGTCGACTTCAAGACAGCGCTGCGACCGTCGACTTCAAAGCACCTAACTCTAGCCGTAACCCTTGCCTAACCCTAGTGCCTTCCATGCAGCGCTGCCTGGAAGACGACGTTGGGAGCTTAAAACACCAAAGAAGCTAAAAACAAGATGGCCACAATGCTGGTATGAGCCCATGACTTCTTAAGCAGCAACAAATCAACATCTGTTCAAAGCAAATTAGGGTAGTGATTCTTTGAATAAACGTCACACGTTTTCATGTTGGAAGATGAGGATCAGACGTTTTAACCATGTTGTTGTGAGCCTAGGGCACTAGAGTTCTGTGTGCATATAATCTGTGAAAGTGCGTCCCCCTCCCCCACCAATCTAACAGATCGTAACCAGGCAACGTAAGGCCCCTGGCTGATGACCACTGCACACACATCCATGTCATATCTGACACAAGGTGGCTACCAGTCCAGGACTCGGTAGCCCACGGCAGGCCTTAGAATTGCAACTTCCAACACCGTACAAACGACAGAAGAAGAAGAAGAAGAAGAAGAAGAAGATGGCACATCATACATCTGCGCTCGTCCATATCTTCCCCTGAGGTGACCGCTCTATCATTCCCCGTGTTCCACAGCGACAAGCACGCACAAGCACACACGCACAAATATAAGCGAGACGGTCATCGCCAGCGTTTGCCCACCAGGCCTGTCGCACAAAGGGCTCCACATATATCTGGCCTCGGCTGGAATGAGAATCCACGCAGGGAGCCCTGCAGCCGCAGGGGGTGGACGGGATAAGTGAGCGGTCACCCCTGCTCGACCGTCCGCCGCTGCTATTCTGGAGCCTTTCCGTGGCTGATATTGCCGAGGCGATGGCCGAAGGGGGCTCGCTGGCCCGCGCGGTCGCTCATGTGATTGGGAGCATGGGATCGCGGCCACAAAAGATAGCTCAGTTCATTTACTGCAATCACACAGATGCCCTTGAGGTACACTCAGTGGCCTGCACGTCCAGTTTCCCTCTCTCTCTCTCTCTCTCTCTCACACACACAGGCTTGTCCCACACCACTAAATACCACTTAATACTGGTTCCATCTTCACAGACACACACACACACTCAATACGAAAGAAAACAGGCACACACATGTAGTAACCCATACACATACATTCTCCCAACACTGCAAACGCAAACATATATTACCCACACAAACACATTTGCCCACACTCTATAACTGTAATTAGGTTAGGTCAGGCCCCACACACACACACACACACACACACACACACACAGGTGTGAGAGAGTGGTGAGAGTGATCCCTAGCTAAGAGTGCGCCACCACACAGAGGTCTCTGGATTAAACGAGAGGGTCACCCAGCAGAGTCATGGACAGCCACTTCAAACAGCACTTTTCATCTTTACTCCTCTTTTTCATCAGTCTCTCCATCATTTTCTTCCTCCTCCGCCTCTTCCTCTCTTCCTCCCCCCATCTCCAGTCCCCTCCTCTTTTTTGCTTTCATCTGGAGAGGATACGGGAACTGCCGCTGCATTTGACTAATTATGTGTGATCTCTCTCTCTCTCTCTCTCTCTCTCTCTCTCACCACAGAATCTCACCACATCCAACCCTCAAAGAGAAACAGAGGATGACAGTGAGCAAGAACGATCAAGAGAGAGAGAGAGAGCAACACAAAAAGTGACAGTGCAGCTATCGCAGCATCTGAAATTGATTTCCAAATGCAGATAATGCTCACCCCCAACCCTTTAGCCTCCTTTACATCACACCAAAAATGAGTAGTGACAGAGAACACAGTGCTTCCCAATAAAACGCAAAAAAACAGACTTGTCAAAAAATGAAGTCTGGTCTTTTTAAAGCGACTCCAAGTCCATGTCAGTCTGATTGGAGATCATGGTAGACCCTTCATTGAGGTTTCTCAGACATAGTGAAAGCAATGAGCAAGCCCATAGTCATAGTCATCCCATATCCAAGCCACTGGGCTCAACCTTGGCAGACCATGATTAGCATATTCTGGAAAAAAGTATACAAAAATGTATTAATTCCCTTTCTCATTAATGATGACTAAGATTATCATTATAATCGAAGAACCCTTCTCAGCAAGCTCTTTTAGAAAAGCCCTTGGAAATGCTAATTTGTGCTGACGCCGCATGATAAATACCGTCTTACTGCCCCGGTATGAATATGCAGCCCCGCAAAAAGACGTTATGAATATGCGTAGCATATTTTCAATATCATTGACGCACGTGAACTTTGGTGCCGGTCGCCAATTACCACGGACGAGCTCGCTAATTATGCAGATTTATTCTAAACATTAGCATGATGAATTAGGTGCAAAATGGGTTGGCTACACATGAATTAGTAAGTATTATGAATAATTACAATGAATAGTTCGCCCCCTAGATGCGACTCCTGGTCTTGATAAACAAAGCTTTAATTACGAGAAAACATCTGGGGATTGTGGTGACCTTCATTAATCTTGGCGAAGTCTCTGCTGCTTGACACTTTGATGCATAGCTGTGCAGATAGATAGAAGACCTGTTTGTGATATACGCTTCTCATAAAAAATGCATGCATCAATATTCCGTGCCATAAATAAAATGTAAATATTTCAAATGCATGGTAATAAAGTTGCATTACGCGTTAAATATTATCATTTGCCGTCCCCGTCACATGCTGCTGTGCGTAGTCCATTAACTCTTGTTTGTGTGGTACTTGCTTTAACTACATACAGTAGACAGCATGTATGTATATGAGTGAGTAGGTAGCCTGTACTTACAGTAGCCTATATCTTCATACATACAGGATGCATTCACAACTTCAAACTGAATTCCATGGCATATCTTTGCTCTGTTGCAATGCATATGGTATCTCTTCACCAGGGGCGCTGCTAGATAATTTTTGTCCTTTGACAGACAATAATTCTGGGCCCCCCGATAATATATAGTATTATTGGGAGGGGCTCTCTCTGGAGGCCTAACCCCCCAACCCCCCCCACCCGCTTTTCACCATATCAGGAGGATTAAACATGCTCTCCACAGCGTGGTCGTGGTTGAAGCCAGAGTGTGTTCCTCATGGTGGGAGCGTCGTCCAGAGCATGTCCTCGTGGGTTGGAGCGCCTTCCGGTGAGAGGTCGTGGCGATCGATCCTCGAGATAAGCCAGCGTGAGGAGAGAGAGGGCGAGCGTAGCGGAACGGCCCTTTGACCAGCGTGGGTGGACAATCAGTGCATCCATCAGTCCACTCATCACTCCAGCGACTCAAGGCCTCATAGGTGGGTGAAGGGGGCTGGTCGAAGCTCAGGCAGGCAGGAGAGGAGCGCACAGGGCACCACATTTCACACCCACACCACACTCTCTCAAGGCCACGGAAGTGTACATGGAGGGGTGGGGGGGTGGGGGGGTGGGGGGGGGGCATTTAAGGTTTGGACCAGATGGGTCGGACCACAACACGAGCACGTCCCAGCCAAGCCCAGCGCGGAGCCCCTTCCTCTTGGTCAGTCTGCTTTGGCTCTGCGTCCTCTCCCCTCTTCCCACTGAACTGGTAACTCAACCCTGTACACAAACCTCCACCCATGACCCTACGAGGAGCGAACACGGGAGCATAGTCCAGCCTTCCTCAGGGCCAGTGCGTGACATGTACGCGTGTGTGCGTGTGTGTGTGTGTGTGTGTGTGTGTGTGTTTGTTTGTGTGTGCGGTCCTCCAGCCTCTGATCAGGGATCAAATGGACATGTGCCCCTTGATTAACATCCCTGGTCGGCCTTTGTATATATACACACATGCGCTCCTAAACACACACACACACACACACACATGCTCTGGCCAGGCTCCAAGGAAATATTTGGCACGCCAGCGAGGCTCTGGGAGTCATAGGCGAGGGGGGGGGTTGGGGGGGTGGTCAGGCTGGAGCTCTGGGGATCTGAAGGGGAGAGAGAGGGGCAGGGGCGGCCGCACGGCCACGGGGACACCAGGAGCAGACCGCTGCTGTCGGGGGGGGGGGTTGGTGGTGGATGCTCCGGTCAGCAGCGGAGAAGATGAAAATGAAGGAGGTAGAGGGGGAGGAAGAGAAGACAGTAAACTGTAGACAGAGGAGAGAAAGAAAGAGAGGGGGAGAAAGAAAGAGAGGGAGAGAAAGAAAGAGAGGGAGAGAAAGGGAGGAGAAGAGAGGAAAGAGGAAGAGAGAGAGAGAGAGACTGCTTAAGAGATAATTACTATATAAACAGCCCACTTAAAAAAAATATATATATTTATGTTAAGTGTCCAGTTTCACTGGAGATGCATTACTCCCATGTAAAGTTTACCTTTGTGAGATTACTACCTACCTACGTAAAGAACAGAGTTTATCTTTATGAAACTCTCACAACAGATCAGATCAAACACAGACACACACACACACACACACACACACACACACACACACACACACACACACTGTCATCACCAGCAGCACCAGCAGCTAGTGCTATGGCCCGCTATGTCAGGGTTGTCACGGTAACTTGATCCTGGCAGCTCCTGACACGATCCAGCCGTGTCTTGACGCTCACGTTCTCTCTCTCCCTCTCTCTCTTTCTTTCTCTCTCTTTCTGGATGACCCTAAAACAGAGAAATTACTACCACATGTGCTTAACTGTGAGTGTGCTGGGCTGAGAGCTCCCTCCACTGTCCACCCTCTGAACACCTTCAACCGCAGAGAGAGAGAGAGAGAGAGAGAGAGAGAGAGAGAGAGGGAAAGAGGGGGAGAGAGAGATAACTCCCCTACCAACCATGGGCACTAACTAAGCAAGCAACTTTGTTGGTTGCAATGCAAATTCCCATTGCTAACCAACTAAGTTGATAACAGGTTAGCAACTATGGTTTTGGGAAACGCGTCCCTGGTCTTCAGACACCCTCCTCTAGAAACATCCAACACTTTAAAGGCCCAAGACCAGGACACATCCACACAAATGTTTGGATCAACCAACTCCCCCAAAACCTAAAAGCCATTTATTATGAATATTGGCAATCTAAAACACAATCCCAAAACAAAATGCAGTGCTATTTGACCCTAAACAGGAAATATACACTTGCACATTACTTAACAAAAATAAAGAGACAAATCTGAGAAGCACAGTAACGAAATACAGACTCAGTGAAAACCGCTTAACCATAGAAACAGGATGACACAAAAAGACCTGGCTTGTCTATGCCAGCAGTGCATAGATGATGTTGTCGAAACTGAATAACACTGTTTAACAGAATGCCAAAATTCCAATCAATTTGTAATAACTAACTCAATAAAATGTAAAAACAAAATCCCTGATTTCTATGACTTACCAAACCTGAACAAACTACTATACCTGGGACACAGACAGCTGTATTACTTATTATGTCCTTGCCTGTCACCAGCTGAGAGACACTGATGCACACACACACATTTGCGTATTTTTGCGCAGGCTATTGTGTATACAGTATGTGTATTGTATATTTTGTATATGTGATTTATTGTACCGGTCTGTAAGGTACACTCAGAGTACTCAAACTTGAATTTCAAACTCTGACACACAAACACGGACACACACACACATACTGTACATCTCTGTTTACAATTCACTTTGTCTATGTACTCCTACCCCTTGTCCAAATGTCCATCAATTTGTCATGCCAATAAAGCACCTTTTGAATTGAATTGCATTGAATTGAGAGAGAGAAGAACATAGAAAGAGGTTGAGAGAGCTCTCTGAGTGAATTACAGTCATGAATGTAGTGTACCAATACCATGCACCCTTTTGCATGTTGCTTCTGATTTACAGAGTGCAAACATGTAGGTCTGACACCAGATATCAAACCCACATGCGGCATGGAATTGAGTCTCAAGGTGATAAGGTGTCACAAAGGCTCACAGATGATGTGTTCCCTATACAGCAGCCTAAGGATGGACTGCGTAACACGACTGACTGAAAACATCTTTAGTTGCATGGCATTCCATATCGTCCAGGACCAATGCACATGGCTGTTGCAATCTTAATCTGAACATTTTAAAGGAACATTTAAATTTGAGATTAAAGGAAGACAGCGGGGATGCCATGGGGGATTCCACCAGCTACTGTACTGTAATTACCCTCATCTTCTCTTGAAGAAAAGTGTATCGCTCCCCTGACCACCCCAGATTTGACCTTGCTCGCTCTTTCAACTGACCGCATGACGGCTTCAAGGCCTCCACACTCTGTCCATTATGCTTCCATGTCTGATTTACACACACACACACACACACACACACACATTACACTATAATTTATTCCTGCTCAGGGAACAGTCTCTCTCTCTCTCTCTCTCTATAATCATTCAGTTTGTTTTACGTCTGTGTTGCTCACACTTTGAACCAGCCCCGGTCACCACACTGCATTATGCATGAGGCCCACGTCCACCACGAACACGGGACACATCTCGCTAGCGCATAAAATAAATATAATATGATGCTAATGGCCAATAATGAGCGTGTAGTGGTACAATCCGCTCGGCCGCTGCTTGCATAATTCTCAGCGAGCACCGGTGCCCGGAGATCGAGCTCTGACCACGGCCAGTTTGGGAACCTTAATGTCCATAGCCTCAGGGTCCAAGGGATGAGATTGAAATGTAAAAAACGCGAAGCGGCAGGCTAATTTTGCCCAGTGTCTCTGCTGGACTTCATCCGTGCCCCGGGCTGAGATTGAGGGCGTGGAGAGGCCGAACTGTAATTTGCTCTTTTCCAGAAGCTGGGTTGTCTCCCCACAGACCTGGGAGAGGGAGAGAGAGAGAGAAAGAGAGAGAGAGAGAGAGACAGAGAGATAGAGAGAGGGAGAGAGAGAGAGGACTGCTGCTGCATGAGACATGAGGACTAGGGAGGTGGAAGGTGTTTGCTACAGTACAAGAGAATTTCCCCACTTCATTTAAGGTTCCGTTACTGATAATGTCTGTCTTCCCTTGAGACTCTCTCTCTCTCTCTCTCTCTCTCTCTCTCTCTCTCTCTCTCTCTCTCTCTCTCTCTCTCTCTCTCTCTCTCTCTCTCTATATATATATATATATATATATATATATATATATATATATATACACCCTATCCTCTTTCTGAGCATCATCCACCACACCTGTGCCCTTTATTATGATGCATCAAGTTTAAACGTGCATTACAATGATACAATCCATGTTTACATGTCCTGTTGTTTTCGTGACTCATCCCAATACTGCAAGGCCACCCTCCTACAGCACTGTTTGCTGGACCACAGAGGTAGAGGAGGGACAGTCACTGCGGCGCCACCAACACTGGCACTGCCATGGCTCCATGGGCAAGCCCACCTCACCCCACCGCAGTCCAGTTACCCATCAGCCACCTATTCACAGTCTGATTACTCTAATTAAAATCCAGCAGCTGAACACGCTGCTCCTGATTGGGGGAGGCCATCCCGCAAAAAACGCAGCGCCTCATTTGCATATTTTGTTTGTTAATTAGTATGGAGTAGCAGGTGTGAAGCTATAATTATTATCAGACGTGACGGCGAACTTTGACCTCCTGCATCCAAGTTTTCCCGGAACACGGTGTTCTTGTCGATATGGACACGCTGATGCGATTCTTCTCTTCACGGATGACGGAAAGGTGTTTTTTTTGTTTACCGCCATTTGGAG
>NC_055965.1:11392960-11432960 GCF_018492685.1 Alosa sapidissima
GAGAGTATATGCCCCTGTGAGTGTGTGTGTATGTGTGTGAGAATGTCTAGCCTAGTATATGCCCTTATAGGAGAGTGTGTGTGTGTGTGTGTGTGTGTGTGTGTGCATCTGTCCTGTGAGTGTGTGTTTACGGAGGTGATGTTCCTTGAGGTTGTCTTCTTCCCCTTCCAAGTCACCCAGTCATCCGTTATGTGTGTAATTGGCTCTTCCCTCTATTCTGTCCTGTTCTCTCTCTTTCTATCCCTCTCTCTTTCCCTCTCTCTCTTTACCCCCCCCTCTCTCTCTGTGGCCAGCCATGGGAAGACCTTGGGCCTGGCCTCTATTGATAAGCCCGCGGTCTGGAACATTCCTCATCCGCCAATGAGCCTCTAATGGCCCCCGTCACAGCCAAATCGATGGCGTGACACCACGTAGTCGTTAGCGGTGACGAGTGTCGGCGACCGTGGAGGTAGATGGTGCTGCCACGAGGTGATTAGGCTTTTTACGGCATAGCGTAGCCAGATGCATCAATGGTATCCATGGTGAAATAAGGTCGGAAGGGGAGAAGAGGTATTAGGGCATTAGTGACACTTGGAATTCTAATCCATTATGAATGCCACCCAAAGGTGTTGCTCGATGGTTGGTGTTAACAGCAGTACAAGGACATATGGAACTTGGCTGTAGGTGGCCAGGGAGGCATACACACACACACACACACACACACATACACACACAAAATGGTATCACCCACTCTCTTGGATGGAGATACACACTAACCCACTGGCTTTTCCTCTAGGACATTTAATCAGCGATTTTGTAAGTGGTTTAGCCTTGCATGTGTTTGTTTGTTAATTAGTCTTACGTCCACAAGTCAGACACAAGCTGTCTAGAGACTGGGGCCACTGCCATGAAGTGTTGAAATCTCAATTGACACAAGGAGGTTTGGCCCTTTTCCGGGTGTGATGATGAATGTATCTAGAGATGCATACACAGAATTGCTGGTGGTGGTCAGTGAGGTTCCCCCTTCACTTTTAAGCACCTCAGGTGCCTTGAAGCGCTACATAAACACAGTGTGTTGTTGCTTAGAGAAGCAGATACTCTAGGCCTCCTTTTACAGGGATGGATTGCATGGATGTGTTTCTTTTGATTTGTTTACATTCTAATTCAAACCTGTTTCTGAGTTTCTCTATAACTAAACCGACCAAAATAGTTTCAGAAACTTGACAATCAGCCACAAGCGAGGCCGCTTTGTGCCCCCGTCTAGAGTCTAAATTAGATTTCTGGCTGTTAGCCTGAGTTTTTATTCAATACATAGCACAGAAGAAAAAAAAACAAGGTTGTAAACATCTAGGTTTAATAGCTCGTTAATGGCCCAGTGGCGGTGTGTTAAAAGCATCCTAATAACCGCTCCACTGACCATCGCTTTTTGCTGTTGTTGTTATTTGTTGGTGTTAGTGTGCATTTTTAATCAGGCAAAGGGCCAGGGCAGCTACGAGTGGAGTGGTCTGGAGAAACAACTGGCTACGCTGATGTTAAAGGGCATCTGAGAAATAGCTGACCACAGACCAAATCTGACCTCAATTCCGTCTCGGAGGCAGAAGCACGGTGAAAGTAAATGATGGTGTAACTATGTCTGTGCCATGGTGTAATGATGTCTGTACAGCTTTTGGGATTTACTCAAGACAAATTCACTAGCATAGCGATGGTCACTTAAATGAATGGAAATGCTAACCTAGATGGACAAGCTCTTCAATTCTGTATGACTTGTGACAGAGCTATTACTGGGGTGGGGTTGTGATTGGGGTACACATTATGGTGTGGTTGTGATTGGGGTACACATTGGGGTCACCTTGTGATTGGGGTACACATTGGGGTGGGGTTGTGATTAGGGTGGGGTTGTGATTGGGGTACACGTTGAGATGGGGTTGTGATTGGGGTACACATTGGGGTGGGGTTGTGATTAGGGTGGGGTTGTGAATTAGAGTACAGATTAGGGTGGGGTTGCGGTAATTGTATTATCACCCCACCTCCCCCCACCACACCCAACAAGTAAAACGTTATACAACTTTTTAACATTTTAAACTGTGTGGCACTGTCTAGGTTCAGTGTACACTGTGTCTTAAAGAAGTTGACAGCCCTCCTCCCCAAAACTCATTGCGTAACTGCCACTGTGTCTGACTCTGAGCCAGCGTGTGGGCTGCTTGTCTGTGTGAAGTGTGAGTCCCCACAGCAGGAGGGACCGTCTCGTACCTGCGTGAGTCAGGGGATGCACTGCACTCATCACTGAACCGAGAGAGAAGAGAAAGAGAGAGAAGAGGAGAGGAGAGAGAGAGGGGGGGAAGAACGGAGGTGGAGATGGGGGACAGAGACAGGAGGAGAGGACAGATGACAGAGGAGGGACAGTCTGGACACATCCCTGAGCGACAGATGCAGAGAGGAGGGGAGGGGAGGAGAGAAACCCCATGATGGGAAGAGTGATGAGAAACTGAGCGGAAAAAGATGACAGGTGAGAGAATGACTATGGATGAGAATGCTTTCAGGTGCTCAATGTGACTCCTAAAAGAGAGTGAATTAAGTTCCCTCAGGGAAAATCTTGACTTGACTTACTGCTCAGCAAACAGGGAAGATGCAAGTAGACCAACAGAATTGGTAAGCTTCAAACAGTGCTAAAAACAGACATATTGTGATTAGGCTCCTGAGATTTCAGTTCAGGACACATTAAATCAGGACTGAAAGGTTATGGCAAAGACATCTTCTTGATCTCACAGTTTGTCAAGCTGACACTGCTTTGTATCAAGGTCTGTTGGAGAAGTGACAGACCAAGACCTACAGTACCGTCTGTCAGCAGGCTACGCATTGTTTAAAAGCTAGTGAACCGCAGAACCAGCCCAAGTGTCCGTGTACCACTTCTGCGTCTGACCAGCAGGTGGCAGTATGCACGCAGGCGTATTGCGTGTCACTAAAGTGCACTTTGCCTGGTCTACTCCACAGGGAGAGCAGCGATACGCTGGCAGATAGCGGGAGGCACTGATGTGCTTCCTCATCTCCAAGCCCCTCAGCTGCTCTTGGGGAAAGACAGGCAGCGGCTCTGAGGTGCAGTAAAACAGAGACAAACAGGATTCATGCAGTAAAAAAAGGCACTTTTGGCCCATTAGAAGCCCAAACAAACATCTTTTCTCATCAAGCCTGACAGAGAAGACACTGTTGTGCTGAATGTGGTGTAGTTGCTTGACCTTCAGGTTCACCCTGGATTTCTTGCTAATAAATATGTCCTAAACTGAGGACAAACACCTCTCTCCCCTTTCAGATTAGTACGTAAGAGCAGCACTAGAACTGCCTGTGATGGACTGACCACCATCACTTTCAGGTTTGGTCATGGACTCCTGTAGCTTTATCAATCAGTGTGAATGCCCATGGTATTATTATTACAAATATAACAGCAAGCCACTTAGAGAAGTGGAAGGATTTGGAGTAGAATTGTTGACTGTATTTGGCATGCTTTAATATCGCCCACTAGTCTCGAGAAAATGCAGTTTCAGTTCAATTAAAGGACCCTATGCAGTTCTGGCAATTTCTTTGCTGTTTTCTCATTTTTTGCTTGCATTTTTCTCTGCAGAGCTCCCCTTACAGCTTCCGTCTGCCGTTTCCTCTTTCCCTGTTCCTCCGACAACGGTTTACTCGCTTTCTGATTCTTTTCGCTGGCTCTGCCAAGACAAATTTCTGAGAAACTCCATCGCTACCTTGTTCTAGCCGGTGCCTGGCGTATATGTGTGTAGTGCCCTAAAGCAATTCGTTACATCGCGAGACCGAGAAACTCTCTGACTCAGAGGCCAGCGGCCTGCCGGATTAAAGTTGCAAGGCTGGTTTTCCGCTCACAGACGCTAGGGGGAAGCAAGACTGCCACCATTCAACCCAGAAAAAGTCATAAAACCATTCCAATGACTCCAAAGCTGTTAAGGTAAATTAAGCTAAAGAAAAACTGCATACAGCAGTTCCCCTTTGAACATGCGGACACTTACATTTTACAATGCCCTCCACAGCCTACCCTTAATTCCCCGATTATCTCTACAATCCAGCACTAATGTAGCCTGGGAATACCCATACGAACCTTTTGCAAATTTGGGATTTGCTCTGCAGATCCGTCTGGCCAAGAGGCCATTGAAGTCCATTTCCAACGTCCCTAAAAATCGGGCACGCAAATACAATCGCTAATCCGGAATGGACGTGTATTTCTTTGGTATGAGTAAACAACTGCATTTGTTTACTGCAAACCTTTGTTTACGAGATTTCTACACTTCTGAAATTATTTGGTAAGAGTTTAATGCACCAATTAAAGTTTAATTTCACTGCTAGTTACACCCCTGTTGGAGGTCATAAGTCAATTAAACTTTTCCAGACACACATTCAATTACAATTGAGAAGGTCTGCGTGCTAACCAGGCTAGGACTAATGAAGACCATTAGGACAAGTAGGGTGGAGGTTGGTGTCCATGATGGAGAGGAATACCTAGCCTCTGTGCCTGCTGTGGCGCGGGTCATCATCAGTCATGTGGGCTTGCGGGGTCAGCCCAGGGCTCTCTGCACATCCAGGCCCATGGTCTAGTCGTCCTTGAAACTGCCAGGATGAGAAACAAGATGGAGGACATCAGGAAGCCGGCATCAGAGGAAGGTGAGGTGTGTGTGTATGTGTGAGTGGGGAAGTGATTGGTTGGAGATGGAGGAGTAGCAGACAGCTGAGACCATTTATGTGTGTGTGTGTGTGTGTGTGTGTGTGTTTTGTGAGAAGTGGGTCAAAGGTAAAGCAGGTTACAAAGCAAAGTATGCTACCATCACTCACACAAACCTCCCTCTCCCTTGAATGCCTGTGTATAGCATGTTGTGAGTGTGCATCCATTGTTTATATTTGTGTGTGTGTGTGTCAAATAAAGACAGAAAGATGGACACAGAGGATGTCAATTACGCGTGTACAAATTATTCTGCATTGTTTGTTATTTAACTAGATGTACCGCAGAGCGGTACAAAATATGACCGCCGCCCAGTCCAGCACATTTTTTCCACAAAAAGAAATCACGCTGAAAGGCCTATATGATTCTAACTGTCTTACTAAATTGCATTATCCACACTCAATTCTCACTGGTATCTGCTAGACGACAAGTACCAAAACATGATTAGTTCATAGATTTCACATGTAAAATTAATTTTATACAACCCCACCTCCATCTTGCCTGTTCATAATTCTGAGAAATTCTTGATTGTTTGTGTTATGTTTATGTTATGTGTGTGGGTGTGTGTGTGTGTGAGTGTCTGTGTGTGTGTGCGTGCTTGTGTGTGTGCCTGCGTATGTGCCTGTGCATGCAAGCGTACATATGTCTACTGTGTGAGTATGTGTCATACGTATGATTACTGTGAATGTATGTATGTGTGTTTGTGTGTGTGTGTGTGTGTGTATCTGTTTGTGCACATGTGTGCATATGAAATGGGTTAACATGACCCCTGGAGGCAAACATACGGAAAAAATGGTCATCCTAGGCCCTACAGTTCTCAAGATATTCACAGAGAACTGTGTCTGCCCTACCCTCCTTTCGGGGGGTCCAGTCCAGCGGGGGGGCTACAGATCAAAACGAAAAATGACGGTTCCATGCTATCCATGTGGGGGTACATGCCCACCAAGTTTTGTGCACCCCGGTCTTTCAGTGTCCCGGGAATCCTTGTTGGTGTATGGTCACTAAATGTACACATAAATTATTTTATTGTAAGGCCCCCCATGAACGAAAGTACACAAAACTTGGCATGCATCCTACACTTTTAATTTTGTGCAGTTTTGACCTTGTCAGCCAGAGATATTGTGATGAAAACACCTAATTTTTTGCTTTTTAATTTTTAACTAGGTGGCGCTATACATGAAATAAGTGGTAATGGGCTAGGTTGACATGCCCCCTTAAGACCAACATACAAAAAAAAAGGTGGACCTCCTAGGCACTACGGTTCTCGAGATATTCACAGAAAACTGTCTCCGGCCACCTACAGGCCAGTTGGTGTATAGTAACATAAATTAATTTATTGTGTGGCCCCCCATGAACGGAATTCCACAAAACTTGGCGTGTATACAGAGGGTGTCATAATGATCCTACACTTCCAATTTCGTGCAGTTTTGACTATATTAGGTCACAGATACCTTCAATTACAACACCTCATTTTTACTTTTTTGTGTTTAACTAGGTGGCGCTATACATGAAATGAGTGGTTATGGAATGGGTTGACATGGCCCCTTGAGATCAACATACAAAAAAAAATGGTCCTCCTAAACCCTACGGTTTTCGAGATATTCACAGAAAACTGTGTCTGCCCTACCCTCCTTTCGGGGGGTCCAGTCCAGCGGGGGGGCTACAGATTAAAACAAAAAACGATGGGTCCATGCTATCCATGTGGGGTTACATGCCCACCAAGTTTCGTGTACCCCGGTCTTTCAGTGTCCCGGGAATCATTGACGGAAATTTGGGCATGCGAAAAAGAAAAAAAAAGAAAAAATCTGACTAAACCTATATGGCTTCGCGGCAGTCATAATTATCACTATATACAGTATGTGGACAGATAGTGTTTTTTAGAGCATAGACAGAGGTAAATAAATCAAAATCTCCTCTTAATATGATCTGGGTGATCACTGTGTCACAAACAAATCCACAATCTGGTTACTATAATTGTATTTATCTTCCAGAGATAGCCATCTGTCTATCTGCCTATCTCTCTTTCTCTCTTTCTCTCTCACACACACACACACACACAGTCATCAGATGTGCCACTGAGAGACCCACTATGTCTGTGTGTGATAAATCAGGGAGTGTTAACTGAATTTCTGTCTGCCCCTAGGAACAGGTGTCTGTGCACCCCCCCCCCCCCACACACACACACACCCCACACACACACACACATACACACACACACACACCCAACCCCACCGCACACACACACACACACACCTTACTAAATTGATTGCAGCCTTCCCACTGGCACACAGTTTATCTGCAGTGCAATAGAGGGGAGCATATGAAGCAGAGTCTCTGGTTGGGGTGGGGGAGTGCACGCGTGTTCCGGCTACTGACCACCCCATTCTTCACGGCCACTCACTCTCACACACTAGCTGTTGACATAAAGGCTGCCTGAAAAGTTTTACTTGGTGTTACTGAGGTGCCTATAGGGCAATTCCACGGAAAATGGACTTTTTGTCACATCCATAACGCCAGTGAAATGCCTTGGCATTTGTATGATATGAATGATAACATTAATTTTTTGTGCATTTTTTCTCATTTAAATTCTTCAGCCAAAAATAGCAAATGCTCAAATTTCATGTAATCATTCACATCATACTATACCATCACATTTTATTGCCGTTATGGATGTTACAAATTTTTTTATTTTCCATGGAATTGCCCTATAATATTAAACAGGAGTACATTTCCCAAACGTGTTATGGGGCAAAGAGAGAGAGTGAGGGAAAAGAGAGAGAGAGGAAGGGAGAGAGAGAGAGAGAGCTCTCCCTTGTCATCTATTGATCGTCGTCGTCAGTGGAAAATGCAGCCCAGATATGAGTTAAATGGCAGCGCTCCTTTCCAACGTTGGCTGCTGTACAGAGGAGTCTTTAAGGCCACTGTTACATAGGCCACCCAGGCCACCCATGGGCACCGTGATATAGGCCACCCATGGGCACTGTTTGTCTGAGTCGGCACTTTCAGATGCACTGTCTGCAAACTCAAGATTCACTTGACAACAAAACCCCTCTCTCTCTGTCTGTCTGTATGTCTCTTCCACTCCCTCTCTCTCACTCACTCTCAATTCCTCTCTCTCACTCTCTCACTCATGCTCTCTCTCACTCACTCACTCCCTCCCTCTATCTCTCTCTCACTCACACACTTCCCCTCTCTCTCTCTCTCTCTCTCTCCCCGCTCCTGGTCTCTTGCTCGCTCGCTATTTTCGGGTGAAATGATAGCGCTGTTTGGGGGAACAACATCTGTCTCCGTCCTTGACAGATCAGGAGCTGGAGCCTGGAGGGCGGGAACCCAAATATCGCCACCAGATGAGATGAGAATCGATGCAGGAAGCCAATCTGTTGCCAGGGGGGCCAGCCAGGCAGGCAGGCAGGCAAGGTCACCAACTACATCACATCGGGTTTTACTGTTCCATCAAAAAAGATAACCTCCAGCACAAGAGGATATCCCGACACACAGACACAGACACACACACGTACACGCTCAAACCCCTCTCATTTAGCTGAGTCATGATTGGGATCACAAACACAAACACATACACACACACACACACACACACACACACACACTATATAATGAAGAGTACAATAATACGACCAATGATTAAAAGAGCGCGGTCCGTAGTTTGGGGACCACCGATGTTTCGTCCGCTAAAGCGATACCACCCCTAGAGGAGACCTGCTGCACCGTCCTGCCCACCGTATGGACCGGTAGCCAGGGCACTTGCAGAGCATGCGATAAAGCAAACTGCTGCGCTGCGCGTCTATTTAAAGCAGCACACGGAGAGATAATTGGTGAAATGGTAATTGATCGTCTCACTGCCAGTTGGCTTGTCAAACATCGAGCCGTCCTCAAGCACACTTTGCGAGTATGCCTGCATGTGTGGCCAAACCAGTAGGTTACATGGCCAGGTTTATTTGCATGCTCCTATAAATATCAAATACCTATCAAAACCTCATCATATCTCCATGGATGAGATCACATTTTTATTTCATTATAAAAACATATTTCTATTTGAAAATTGGTCAAACAAATGTAACTAGATGTACCGCAGAGCGGTACAAAATATGACCGCCGCCCAGTCCAGCACATTTTTTCCACAAAAATAAATTACGCTGAAAGGCCTATATGATTCTAACTGTCTCACTAAATTGCATTATCCACACTCAATTCTCACTGGTATCTGCTAGACAACAAGTACCAAAACATGATTAGTTCATAGATTTCACATGTAAAATTAATTTTATACAACCCCACCCCCATTTTGCCTGTTCATAATTCTGAGAAATTCTTGAATTGTGTGCATGTGTGCGTGTACACGTTTATGTTTATGTGTGTGGGTGTGTGTGTGTGTGTGCTTGTGTGTTTGCCTGCGTATGTGTGTTTGTGCATGTGCATGCATGCGTACATACAGTATGTCTACTGTGTGAGTGTATGTGTCATACGTATGATTACTGTGAATGTATGTGTGTGCGTGTGTATCTGTTTATGCACATGTGTGCACATGGAATGGGTTAACATGACCCCTGGAGGCAAACATACGCCATCCTAGGCCCTCAAGATATTCACAGAAAACTGTGTCTGCCCTACCCACGTTTCGGGGGGTCCAGTCCAGCGGGGGGGCTACAGATCAAAACGAAAAATTATGGTCCCATGCTATCCATGTGGGGTTACATGCCCACCAAGTTTTGTGTACCCCGGTCTTTCAGTGTCCCGGGAATCCTTGTTGGTGTACGGTCACTAAATGTACACATAAATTATTTTATTGTAAGGCCCCCCATGAATGAAAGTTGGCATGCATTCGGAGGGTGTCATAATGATCCTACACTTTCAATTTTGTGCAGTTTTGACCATGTCAGCCAGAGATATTGTGATGAAAACACCTAATTTTTTGCTTTTTAATTTCTAACTAGGTGGTGCTATACATGAAATAAGTGGTAATGGGATGGGTTGACATGCCCCCTTAAGACCAACATACAAAAAAAAAGGTCGACCTCCTAGGCCCTACCGTTCTCGAGATATTCACAGAAAACTGTCTCCGGCCACCTACAGGCCAGTTGGTGTATAGTAACATAAATTAATTTATTGTGTGGCCCCTCATGAACGGAATTCCACGAAACTTGGCATGCATTCAGAGGGTGTCATAATGATCCTACACTTCCAATTTCGTGCAGTTTTGACTATGTTAGGTCACAGATACCTGCGATTACAACACCTCATTTTTACTTTTTTGTGTTTAACTAGGTGACGCTATACATGAAATGAGTGGTTATGGAATGGGTTGACATGGCCCCTTGAGATCAACATACAAAAAAAAATGGTCCTCCTAAACCCTACGGTTCTCGAGATATTCATAGAAAACTGTGTCTGCCCTACCCTCCTTTCGGGGGGTCCAGTCCAGCGGGGGGGCTACAGATCAAAACGAAAAACGATGGTTCCATGCTATCCATGTGGGGTTACATGCCCACCAAGTTTCGTGTACCCCAGTCTTTCAGTGTCCCGGGAATCATTGACGGAAATTTGGACATGCGAAAAAGAAAAAAAAGAAAAGAAAAAAAAAAGAAAAAGAAAAAAATATGACTAAACCTATATGACCACCGCTTCGCTGCGCGGCGGTCATAATAACTCTAATCAAAGAAATGGATACACATTTCATGCGTTAGACACAGTGAAACCATTTAGCCTACCTGTGTTTTGGTCAGGGAGCACACAACATTACTCACGCATACAGTGCTGCATGCACACCTACAGAAAGAGAAGTAGCTACACACAAGGCCTTGCTTTCTCCCTCATCAAACATTCTGCATATCTGCAAATCAATATGCCAGGAAGGAGAGTGGATTACTTCACTAACCTACACAACACATCATGGAGAGATCTCTCTCTCACACACACACACACACAAACCCTCTAGAGTCTATGACCTCTATATACTACACAGTGTCTTCCATGTCAGACACTTCAAGCAGCTCTCTTGGTTACAGTCGGGTTGGCGTAATGAAGTGTGCTTCATTACAGTCAGGTTGGCGTAATGAAGTCCTTCCTGGGTGAGCTCATCGGAGGCGGGCGAGTGGGCGAGTGGGCGGGCAGGCGGGGGGTGGCAGCGGTGACTCAGCACAGATGGGGGAGCCGCCAGCAACTCAGGCTGCCCCAGGAACGGGGGGGGGGGGGGGGGGGGGGGGGTGTTGGGGTGGAGGACACGGGGTCCAGATGGGGGGATGACAGAGGGATGGATAGAGGAGATGGAAGGACAGGGTGGGTGGGAGGATAGAGGAGAGAGAGAGAGAGAGAATGTAGGGATGACAGAGGGGTGGATGGATGGAGGGATAGAGAATATAGGGATGGAAGGATGGAGGGATAGAGAAAATGTAGGGATGACAGAGGGGTGGAAGGATGGAGGGATATAGAGAATGTAGGAATGGAAGGATAGAGGGATAGAGAGAATGTAGGGATGACAGGGGTGGAAGGATGGAGGGATAGAGATAATGTACATTTTCTCGTATTTGAAAGGTGGTTTACGAATGCCCAGAACCGTTTATTGGGCGCTATGAATGTCTATCAAATGCGTCTGTACGTAGCTCATAACCGCTTCGGTGTGTCGTCATCGTCTTGCTGCCCCCCCTCCGTTCTGTGATTGGTTCCTTCGTTGAGGTGAAAACAAAGTCCATGGAATCCAGGCTGCCTAGCAGCGTGAATAAAATTGTGCACGTAAGGCAGCATGGGAAAACCCAGACTAGGTTATTGCAGTTTCAGCAGGCTAACTAGAATGTTGACGAAACATTGTCGAAATGTTGACAATTCTGCACTCAATATGGATGTTCTTTATAATATACAGTATGACTGACAGAAAAATATAGAAGATTGCTTTTACATAGCTTAGCATAGGATACGTCAAGCACTGTCTACCGCCACATAGACCTCTCCAGAATAAGTCCCGCCTCCGTAACTTCCGTATCCATCCAACTTCCGGTCGTCAAATGTCTATGGGAAATAACATGGCGTTTCAAAAGATCATACCTGTCAAACTCTGTAGGTGACAAAGTAGAAAAAGCTGGTGGGCCGATTGGCCTACACACTTCTGCCATCTAGTTTCCACTGGATTTTTTGATTGTCGGTGCCGTTTAAGTAGTAAACAATTATTAATGCTAACCGGGAGCTAGTTCCGATGTACGCGGGCGGAGGAGGGCGTTAGATCTTGATTACAACCAACCAGTTACAACCTAACGTGATGGTCATTTTCACGTGTGATTCATGCGTGGTTTCAGTGGTCTATAAATGTAAATCGTTTGCAAGGTTCAGCCTTTTTTCAACATGACTTAACTTTGGTTTGACTGTGCGAGTTTGTTGGCTGTTATTGAGATATTTGAAAAAGAAAGAAATTGCCGACGAAGACACTAAAGACATGACGAGATGAGATTTTTTTTTCACGAATAACAGATAATTATAAGCAGACTAGGAATCAGAGGCTGCATCGTATTGAGTCGATAGCTTTATTTTGCATGACCTTGATCAGAACAGTAACGTTTTCAGAATGTATTAACAACCTATCAAACATGATGATTTCACACAGGGTTAGTGCCACCTCCGTAGACAGGCTCTGGTGTCACAAACTCCAAATTCGGTGAAGACAAACTATGAAACATTGCCGTTGCTATGCAACCTTGACTGGGGGAGTCGAGGCGTCTGAAGCGTGCGTTAGCTTAGTGCTTCTTACTGATATATTTCTACTTTAACGGCACCGACAATCAAAAAACCCAGTGGAAACTAGGGATGTAACGATTACCGGTATAATGATAAACCGTGATAAAAATGTTGACGATAACAATTACCGTTTTCTTTTGAAATATCATAATTATCACGGTTGATTACCACGGTGTTGAAACCGTGTGTTTAATCCTTCCCAACTTCATCCGAGCCTGCTTTTGACATACAGTAGGCCTGGTACAATGAAGCAAAATTGGTACCCTACTGATTCTGTTGTCTAATTGATGGTTTTAACTGCTATTTGGATTAGGCTACAACTGATTTTAAAAGGCGGAACATTTTCACGCAACACTTGCACTGAATCATTGCCACTCTGTGTCTTTTTATGTTCGCGTCCACATTAAATCCATTCCACTCACTTTATCAGAAAAACACAGTAGCCTAAAGTTCTATTTCGAACACTTACTTTGGTCACACTCAGGGTAGGAATTTCACGCATTGGCCATGATGTCCCTTTGAAAATCAGAGGTTTACAGGCCACGGTGGCCTTGGTGCTCTTCTTTAAATATTCTGCTTTGCGTCCTATATAGCGATTTTTATTTAGCCTATGGCCTGTCAAAATATTTACAGCGCAAATTAATTTAGTCTTTTACGCAGTGGAGAAAGTGACAGCGCAAAAAAAGAAAGTGCGTCTAAATTCACCCATTCTTCTCAGTTTAACTACTCGCGAAGTAGCCTACTCATCACACAGACATCACAAGTATCACATGAAAGAGCTTTTTCTCAGCTTTTAAACTATGTTAGCCGCGAATTGCTGTGGTGAACGGTTCACGAGAAAAGTAAATAATATAATTCAATGTAATCATAAATTCTACTGAAGGTTTTGCGTCCATCTCCCTACCCATTCCTCTCGGTGCAATACTTCACGAACCTTTCGTTTAACACATGACAAACCACATATCAGAATAAACAGCAGACCTTACCGAACACAAAGGTGTAAAGCAGTCCCCTGTACAGTTAGCCGTTCCAGAGTAATCCAGTTTTGAATTTGCAGTACATTTCGACATGCACTGTGCAAATTTGGGCTTTAAGTTTTACAATGTGTTTAAACTGTTCCACATGATTTCATAACGGGCCAAATACAAAATAAATGTTACAAATATCGCCTTGATATCGGTAAATCAGAGGACAGCTGACTAAGAGTTTGTGAAAGTAGATCACAAAATGCTAAGCATGCATCTAGGCTATTTGAGTTTCTTAAAGCTGAACTGTGCTTAAATTGAATACATGATTTCATAACAGGCCAAATATAAAATACATGTTAAATATAGCCTAGATATCTGTAAATATGAGATGATCAAATGATTCTATGTAATATGTCATGTTTCATGTTTTTGTAATGTTTAATACAGTGATGCAGGTCTACTGCAGTGAATAGGCTATACAACTTTGATCATTTTTATAGCCTACTACTGTATAGTTAACTTTGGCCTTGGTGCCCTAACATGTGGCCTTTGTGCCCTCCACCAAATATGCCCAACTGAAGGCCAAGTGGCCTTGCCCCCAGAATGGTGAAATTCCAAGCCTGGTCTCATTCATTGGATCCAAATAACAGTAATAGCAACCTCCAAGTAATGTTAGGGTAAGTTAAGATATAAGCACATAGCCAATTAAACATGAAAAACTGAACGGGACACTTTTTGAAACTATTTCAGCTTGTGTAGGCCTATCAGTGCTTTCTGAACATATTGAACACACTTTTAAAAATACCGTGATAATACCGAAAAACCGTGATCATTTTGGTCACTATAACCGTGAGGTTAAATTTTCATACCGTTACATCCCTAGTGGAAACTAGATGGCAGAAGTGTGTAGGCCAACCATTTTTTTCTACTTCGCCACCTACAGATGTTTTACCGGTATGATATTTCGAAACGCTATGTTATTTCCCATAGACATTCGACGCCCTGAAGTTGGATGGATACGGAAGTTACGGAGGCGGGACTTACTGTATTCTGGAGAGGTCTATTAAAATCAATACAGTGCAGCTTCAACCGGAAATAGAAAACCGTCTTTCTGAATACTGGGGTGTCATGGCGACACCCATTGTTGGCTGGAGAATATTGTGAACACCAGAGTATTTCCCGACAGTCTTTTGATCCATTTCTTCACCTCTCTTGCTGGGTATTTCTACTTCATCATTAGCTAATTTTCCTATATATTCTATATTTGCATAAACAGGGAGACAGATTATGTACATTTTTTAGAGTGTAAATTAGTGTTTATAGCACTGTGTGTAAATAGTTCTTTTAACATTCTCACATTCATAGTAATGGTACACGGCCATTATGAATAGCCACCTCACCATTGTCAGAAAGCCTTCATAAATGCAAGCTTTTACAGGAAGATTCAAATGTATCAACGAAATCCATCAATTAGCTTGGTAGCTAGCTTTCAATAGTAGAAATTGTGCCGTTTTTCTTTGCAAAGGGAGGTCTGTCCACTGTTAGCTACTTAGCTCACTAATGTTAGGCCTAAATCTCCATAATGCCTCACTTACATTTATGCACTGATGGTGTCCAAAAACAAACAGTAACTGTCCTTGAAAATGTCGTCATGTCCTCTAACCCCATGCGACCCATTCCACCCCAGGCCTTGGCTGTGTTATCCAATCAGTTGCTACGGTTGCTACACTGAACTGAGGTCTAGTGGCCGGACCAGTTCTGTCCATTCAGTACTCACTGAGCCAGGCTCACAGTTGGACAAACGAATGGAATGACGCATACAGGCAGCACCTATGGATGAACCTATGGATGGCCTTGGGTGCACCTGCTTTGAGGCATTTGTGCTTGTATGGGGAGATTGTGAAGATGTGTGTGTGTGTGTGTGTGTGTGTGTGTGTGTGTGTGTGTGTGTGTGGGGATAGATTTATGAGAGGGGACTTGTAATACTGCTTATCTGACTGTCTGTGAAAGAGTCTGTGTGTGTGTGTGTGTGTGTGTGAATTTGATGGAATGTGCATGTGAGTGAGTTGTGTGTGTCTATTACCCAGTGTGTGTGTGTGTGTGTGTGTGTGTGTGTGTGTGTCCAGTGGTTGGAAAGGGCTCCGAAGTGAGACCATAACAAGCTTATTAAACACATGCAATGCTTCAGGGGTCACAGCTGCCAGAGTGCAAGCCTGAAGGAATTCTCTTCCATACTCACACACACACATCTAATTTTCCCTCTATTCTGTGCCCTCCATCATGCGGTAACTGTAAGGCTGGCTGCTCCGTTGGACTTGCTAATTCCCCTCACTGGCTGCACTCAACTACATGCTGTAAAAGATGCTGTGAGCGATAATTTTTGGAATGTCTAAGTGGCTACGCTTTACATTGCGCTTCCATTAATTAACATTAGCTGACACGTTAGTTAACTTTAACAACCCATGAAGCACAGAATTAATACAAGTCCAGTGCTGTTAAATTCTAAAATTCGTGCAGTGTTTATGTTAAGTAATGAATTATATGTGACATTCAGGATCTCTAACCCTTGCACTGGGAGAGCATGAGCAAGTGAATTTCAGCATAGGCCCTACACTGCAATTTAAATTCCTGCTTCAGCAAATGGTAACAATTCCATAACCTGAAGTACGGGGAAGAGGTACAGTAGGGGATCCTATGGTAGCCAAGCCTTGCAGACGTCTGGCAAGAAATGCACTTCAATTTCACTCAGTAAGTGTCACTGAACTGTGTGGAATGAACAAAGCAAATTCCATTACACACAAGCTTTACACCATTATGGCAAAGCTATTTTTGTAAATGCTTTAACCTCATGAACTTATAGATCATACCCAATACTAGGGAGCAAGTAAACAGGACATATAGTATAGAGAGTGTGGGTCCAATTACTACAGTATAATTATCACTGCATGATGTATGCCCAACTAATGTATGCAGTGCAAATGATACTAGTGCTGCCGCGATTAGTCGACTTAATCGACCATGAAAATTAGTCGACGGCATTTTTTTAGTCGAAGAGTCGTTTTACTATTGACCACCTATTTATTTTTGGTCTCCCGTCTCAAATGGCTCACTGTAATGTTTTTAACTCTTGAAAAGGACGGCAATAAATGAAGTGAAGAGAGTGGCTCACGTTGACAACGCAACGGCGTGTCATTTATTCATTCATACAAAAAAAAAAACGTTAAAATGAATATGCCGCTGCCTGTGATATCAACAATCAAGGTGCGCGTTATTTCCCATGTTCAATAAGTCACGACGTATATTTTTTTTTAGCGTTCAAGCGTTCAAGTTTTTTAGCGAAACTGAAACCACTCGATAACGTTGGTAGCAAAGCTCCGATTCACCTATTGGAAGGTTATTTAACTAGATGTACCGCAGAGCGGTACAAAATATGACCGCCGCCCAGTCCAGCACATGTTTCCCACAAAAATAAGTCACGCTGAAAGGCATATATGATTCTAACTGCCTCACTGAATTGCATTATGCACACTCAATTCTCACTGGTATCTGCTAGACAACAAGTACCAAAACATGATTAGTTCATAGATTTCACATGTAATATACATTTTATACAACCCCACCCCCATCTTGCCTGTTCATAATTCTGAGAAATTCTAATTGTGTGCATGTGTGCGTGTACATGTCTATGTTTATGTGTGTGTGGGTGGGTGTGTGTGCGTGCATGTGTGTGTTTGCCTGTTTATGTGCCTGTGTGTGCATGCATGCGTATATATGTCTACTGTGTGAGTATATGTCATACGTAGGATTATTGTGAATGTGTCCCGGGAATCCTTGTTGGTGTACGGTCACTAAATGTACACATAAATTATTTTATTGTAAGGCCCCCCATGAACGAAAGTCCACGTTGGCATGCATTCGGAGGGTGTCATAATGATCCTACACTTTCAATTTCTTGCAGTTTTGACCATGTCAGCCAGAGATATTGTGATGAAAACACATGTTTTGCTTTTTAATTTTTAAGTAGGTGGCGCTATACATGAAATAAGTGGTAATGGGATAGGTTGACATGCCCCCTTAAGACCAACATACAAAAAAAAGGTGGACCTCCTAGGCACTATGGTTCTCGAGATATTCACAGAAAACTGTCTCCGGCCACCTACAGGCCAGTTGGTGTATAGTAACATAAATTAATTTATTGTGTGGCCCCCCATGAACGGAATTCCATGAAACTTGGCGTGCATTCAGAGGGTGTCATAATGATCCTACACTTCCAATTTCGTGCAGTTTTGACTATGTTAGGTCACAGATACCTGCGATTACAACACCTCATTTTTACTTTTTTGTGTTTAACTAGGTGGCGCTATACATGAAATGAGTGGTTATGGAATGGGTTGACATGGCCCTTTGAGATCAACATACAAAAAAAATGGTCCTCCTAAACCCTACGGTTCTCGAGATATTCACAGAAAACTGTGTCTGCCCTACCCTCCTTTCGGGGAGTCCAGTCCAGCGGGGGGGGGGGCTACAGATCAAAACAAAAACAGGAGGTTTCATGCTATCCATGTGGGGTTACATGCCCACCAAGTTTCGTGTACCCCGGTCTTACAGTGTCCCGGGAATCCTTGACGGAAATTTGGACATGCGAAAAAGAAGAAAAAAAAAGAAATAAATCTGACTAAACCTATATGATCGCCGCTTCGCTGCGTGGCGGTCATAATTATGAAACAACATTTAATAGAACGATGTGGATTTATACAACTTCCATAAAAATAGAGCACAGACTAATACACTATCTAGCATTGTATTGTATAGTCAAATTTGCATAACATGGCCAAAAGCTATTGTGGCATAATTAAATATCATGTCAATATTCTTTCCATTTGCCTACCAGTGTATGATGCTTGCATGAGGGAAACATCCCAAAACAATGGCACCCATATAATTGCTGTTGTTTTGAGAAGTATTTATCATGCAACCATGCAAAAGCAATGAAACTATTGTAATTATATTTTACATTGGTAAAGCAGTCCTCTGTTTTCACAAACTTTTTGCACTTTAAACATTGGCTGCTTTGAAGTGCATGTATAACAATATAGCACAACAGTTATAATTGTGATGTGATATAATGATAATTTGATGGGGGGTGGGTTCATGTAGGTGCCATGATCGGCCCTCAGGTCAAAGAAGTTTGACAAACATTGAACATTGTCTATTTCCATGGCAACACTGGCATACAAATAAAGTATATGAAAGGTCTGACATTAAATCTGATGGTATCATTTTGAATGGGTGATTTTTTTTTTTTACAGATAACGTTTTTGAACAGTTCACTTAATATGCTTCTAACAAAAGTAGGGTGATCTATATTTTATGTTTTCCCTTCAGTTGAGTTCAAAATAAAATGGACACCACGAAATAACAAACACTTGATTTTTTTTAAAAAGTCGACTAATCGAAAAATTAGTCCAAAGATTAGTCGTTAGAAAATTAGTCGTTAGTGGCAGCACTAAATGATACACCTCATCTAATTAGCCTATGGTGTCTGTGGAGGTGAGGGTTTGAAGCAGCTGTGAAAAGAAGTGAATTAAAGTGTAAGTCTATGAGATGGGTTGAAAATGTGTATGTGTGTGCATGTGTGTGTGTGTGTTTCACCCCTACATAAAGAGGCCCAGGAGCAGAGGTCCTCTCCATTGTAACAGGGTGCCATCACTACGGTTGAGTAAGCACGCGCTGACTGCCATACCTACGAGCCTTTGCTCTTTGCCATTCCGGTCAATCTGCAGGTTTGATTCCGCAGAGACCTGGTATCAAGGCCTTTCTCCATTCCATTATGGTGTCAGAAGTGGGATAGCTTGCCGTGAAGCCATTGCTGGCATCCCCAGTGTGTGAGCTGTATTAGGGATGGGACGGGTTGACCCCTGTGTGAAGGGGCAAGTGTGGCTGGCAGAGGCACGAGGGACACCTGTGTGTGTGTGTGTGTGTGTGTGTGTGTGTGTGTGTGTGTGTGAAGTGTATGGGCACACTTCCCAAAGTCGACGGAAGTGAGGCAGAGTGTCGGAAGCCAATGACCAACATACGCTCATATTCTAACCTGATCGGACTTTTATCATAGCCATCAAAGTTGTGCACAGACCACATGTGACCCTCTATATGCTTCCAAACAGGAGACCAGAGGACACCATAACAACCAACCTTCAGTGACAGGAAGAGCGGAATTCCATTGGACTGGATGAGCCTTTAGGATCTGATGTACTACAGGTAAACAGGCTATTCCTGACAACTGAAAACTGATTTAGGCCTTATAAATCTGGAATTAAAACAGGTTAGGTTAACTGTGGCAGTAAATATTAGTATCCATGTTTTTTTTTCCTTGTCTTGGAAACTGGGAAAAAGTAGGAGAAAGTAGTGAGAGAAACTATAAAGAAATGAAACTATAAAACAGTGCACTGGGTATAATTAAACAGACCTGGCATTCTTTATTTCCCCAGTGGAGAATTGACCCATTTTACCTAAACGTGCCTCAGTCAGAGCTTTCCCAGGGCCTCTTATAGGCCTCTTTTCCTCAGCTCTTTATCGCTCCGCTATCGTCTGGACGGACTATCCTGAGCTGCTGCTGCTGGGGCTCTCTGCGCACTGTAACCTGATCAGGCCATCTGAGGCTAGCCTGCAGAGAGAGAGAGAGAGACAGAGAGAGAGAGAGAGAGAGAGAGAGAGAGAAAGGAAGAGAGAAAGGAAGAGATGAAAGGGAAGGACTGGAGCCAGCAGACGGTTAGCCATGAGTTAACGTGTTATTTCCATTTAAGGCTTCTCAGACGACGTCGTCCAAATACAATACAGAAGGACAAGGTATAAATGAAAGTGAGAGAGAGGAAGAGAAAAAGAGGTAGAAGTATGATGGTATGAGCTAACAGAAAATGAAAGAAGAGGCGGAGTCATGAGGACACTAAGACAGAAAGGTAAATACCACAAGGGTAAGATACCATAAACAAAAAACGGGCACTAGTGAGCAGGTGAGAAATGTCAGCCATCCACCAAGTGTAAACGGCGTCGACAGGCAGCGCATTGCAGCCCACTTCAGGGCTCAGAGCCCACGGGCCCCAGACCTCTGCTCCGAGCGGTCCAACAACAGCAACGACGACCGCAGTGACGAGAACATACTTTCACCACTACCACAACCACCACCACCGACACTACCACTACTACAACTACATAAACACCTTTCAAGTTACCCAAGGACACTGTACAATTAAAAAATGTAAGGACGGTATACAGTACACTACACAAAAGCAGAAGCAAGCACAAACACAGAGGACACGTCAGAGTAGGCA
This sequence comes from Alosa sapidissima, assembly GCF_018492685.1. NCBI lineage: Eukaryota > Metazoa > Chordata > Actinopteri > Clupeiformes > Clupeidae > Alosa > Alosa sapidissima. Next base: position 11,413,699 of record NC_055965.1, read on the forward strand.
TGTCTCAGACTAGAGTCTTGTGTAACATTATGACCATATCCATCAAACAGTATTTAAAGCATTGCCCTTTTATGTGTGTGTGTGTGTGTGTGTGTGTGTGTGTGTGTGTGTGTGTGTGTGTGTGTGTGAGAGAGAGAGAAACTATTGAGAGAAGAAGGACGACATGTAGTCTTGGTGGTACTACTGTATATGTATCTATGTGTGTGCATACATACTTGCATCTGTGGGTCTGCATGCTTGTTCTCTGTGTGCGTGTGTGTGTGTGTGTGTGTGTGTGTGTGTGTGTGTGTGTGTGTGTGTGTGTGTGTGTGTGTTTGTGTGTGTGCGCTGTGTGTTTCTCTCCGTAAGCAGTCAGGCATCTCTAATCGATGCCCGCATCATGGAGACGGGCTCTGGCACAGTCTGGGGCGTGACGGACTGCGGCATAATCAATAGCCAGAGTCCCGCGTCAGCTCGGGCGCATTAATGCGACGTAATTGGTTGCTGAACGGGTCGGATAAATCAAACATGGCCGCCTAAGGGGGCGAGAGAGAGAGAGAGAGCTGCTTTTTCTTCTTTTTTTTCTGAACTTGGTGGTGGTAGTAGAGAGGGGACGGAGGGTGGCTGAGGGTGGACGATGGGAGCGTTGTGAAAAGGTCACTGCCTAGCGTTTGGGTGCTCAGCTCTGCCCAGAATGACATTCCCATGCAGGGAAGAAGGGAAAGAGGGAGGGAAGGATGGATGGAGAGGGAAAGAGAAGAGATGGAAGAAAAATGGGGGGGGGGGTCCAACAGAGGCATACTGCTAAGGACTTCAAAAAGAGAGACATAGAGAGAGACAGAGAGACAGAGAGACAGATGTAAAGAACACAACACACCATTAACATTTCAGTGAGATACCACATGAAAAATCTCCCTCCATCAGTTCTCTCTCTCTCTATCTATCCATCAGCCTGGCAGATACAAAAACAGGAATAGATAGATAGATAGATAGATAGATAGATAGATAGATAGATAGATAGATAGATACTTTATTGATCCCCAGGGGAAATTCAAGGTCTCAGCAGCATACAGACACAAACACATTCTTTAACAGCAGAAAGAGTAATTAAAGTATATAATATAAAAACACAACTAAGCAATAAGGACAGTAGAAGATAAAGAATATGCTAAATATACTAAAATACAAATTATACTAACTAACACTTAATCTAAATCAATTCTAAAAACAGTATCCACATAGTGGTGATTAATCAATAAGAGGCGCTTGCAATGACTGAGGCAGGGACTGAGCCTGTGATTCTCTGTGCATAGTAAGGTAAGGTAAGGTGCTCTGTGTGAATGAGTGTCATGGTGATAGTGCAATGGTGATAGTGGTCATGGTGATGCAAATGAGTAAGTCCAACAGTGTAACAATGCAGAAATAAAGTAAAGTAAAGTCTATATATCTATATATTTAACTATTTTAAGAAAAGGTATAAGTGTGGCCACAGTTCGGCTGTGGCATGGAGGGAGGGGTTATGCATATGTACTAATGTGCTAATATAGCATGCAAACAGTGAGGCAGAAAGACAGTGGTAAAAGTGGCTAGTGGACAGACAGTATCCAAACATGGAGGGGGTGAAGAGCTAGACAGAGAAGCAGAGAAGTCTATCTCTGCTCTTCCCTTAAGTGAAGCATTGAACAGTTCAATGGCCCAGGAAAAGGAGTGTATAGTGAGAAAAAGAGAAGGGTAAAAAAAAAAACAGGCTTCTAGCTGGTTAGATGAGTATTATTATACAACAACTCAATTTTGCAGTGCTTTGGTAGGGTGTCACAGTGTTGCATGGAGAATGAGCTTGTAATGTGAAAAGACACCGCTGTTCTCCAAGGCAAATTGCAGAGAGGATGTGGAGATATCTTTATTGGCCGAGCTTGATACCAGGCCAAGAGATATTTCTGTTTGTTTGTGCCAAGACTAGCTCCCAGTGCCATCGTTTAAAATGAAAGGGTGTCACATTTCCTGACTGCATCTTCTGTGATGTCTGCCATTACCACTCTCAAAATACAACGGGGTGTTGGGGTGTGGGGCAGACAGACAGACAGTACTGGACAGTACTGAACAGAACACAGCATGATAAAAGGAGAGACAAGAATAGAAGAATATGAGAAGAGAGAGAGAGAGAGAACACTTGTTAATCACAAGCAACATGGCACAGTGGGGAAACAGTGCTGAGATGTGCTTCCTGACAGCTTGAGTGACCTTGTCAGATGAGCACATGTGTATCTGTGAAGTGAATGTCATCTAACCGCCCCACACGCACACACACACACACACACACACACACACACACACACACACACACACACACACACACACACACACACACACACACACACGGCTGTCCATTACAGCAGTTATGGTTGTCCGAGGGACTCCACACATGCATAAACAAAATCAGATGCATAAACATGAGTAGTGCAGTAAGGGTTATGGGACTCGTCAATACACTCTTTTTCATCCAGAGAGAGAGAGAGAGAGAGAGAGGAAATGTGTCAGAAAAACATTGCACACAAACACACACACACGCACACACACACAGAGAAAAGAGCTGAACATGCGTGTGTGTGATATATGTGTGTGCATGTGTGTGTGTGTTCTTTTAAACATACGAGCAAATAAACCTTCACACACAGGTACAACCTCTCACTTGTAGGCTCTAGATTCCCAAGCAAGCCTTGTGTGCTTTAGAAGTGCACATGAAATAGTCCACTGCTCCCTACTGTGAAATCACATGATTCATTCTCTCTCACTCACACACACTCACTTTAATGACTGTTAAAAGCACCACTGAGAGAGTTTCCTCCCTCTGCATGGAGTGCCGATATCTTATATCAGGCTTTTGCAGCCTATGAATGTCTCCTGCTCTGGGGGTTAAGCTGAAGGTTGGACAGGTGGAAGAAAGATGGGTGACGGAATTGTGTGTGTACATGTGTACAGAGAGACAGAGAGAGCGAGAGAGAGAGAGAGTGTGTGTGTGTGTGTGTGTGTGTGTGTGTGTGTGTGTGTGTGTGTGCTTGCGCAAGAATGATGGCAAGATAGAGAGAGATGAGAGAGATATAGAGATATGTACAATATTAGGGGGACAGGCAAATCTACACCAAAATAGAGATAGCCATATGGGGAAGATAGATAGAGATAGAGAGAGGTAGAGAGAGAGAAGACAAGATGAAAGAGCACTAGAGAGAGAGAGAGAGAGAGAGAGAGAGAGAGAGAGAGAGAGAGAGAGAGAGAGAGAGAGAGAGAGAGAGGCAGGCAGGCAGGGAGGGACAGCCAGAGAGAGAGAAAGAGAGAGGCAGGCAGGCAGGCAGGCAGGGAGGGACAGCCAGAGAGAGAGAGAGAGCGCTAGCGTGCGTTCTTGATCATTTACGACTGACATGACACATGTGTCCTAGATCTGCATGGTGAGCATGAGCATGTCGGGGGAGGAGCGGCCAGACGTGCGTAAGATAATGGACACACTCGGCCGTGTGACGGCCAGCGCCGCACCGGCTGATTGAGCTGTGATGAGTGGACAGATCGGAGCTGCCAGGCGGTCTCCACGCCAACCTTCACAGACGGGGCTGCGGCCCGGCCGTAAATTTTAGCACCAGCAAGTGTCACAACCCCCCGCTGATTGGAATGGGAGGGAGGGGGACGGGAGAGATGGAGGTGGAGAGATGGAGAGATGGAGATGGAGAGATGGAGGTGGAGAGATGGAGAGATGGAGATGGAGAGATGGAGAGATGGAGAGGGGGGAAGGAAAAGCAAAGCAATTGGTTTAGTTTGGTGCCCTGTGTATGTATATATATTATATTACAGTATATCTTTACACTTGATGCTGAAATGCTCAACATCTTCGTCATTTTTTTGTGTGTGTGTCCCCATTCCGTTGTAACGGCTACCTTTTTGTCATTCCATCATACACTGTAGTCTTTATTGTTTTGAAGTTCACAATACACTGTGTTTTGAATTACACTGATAAACTTCACATTTTCTGACTCAATTCAGTAATTATCGTATTCAGCATCCACACTGTGCCCTGTAACGGCTCCCACACACAGCTGCGTGCGGTGCAGTGCTGGAGACGCGTCCCGTCCGCTTACGACATCCGTTGCCGAACTGAATCGTGGGTCTGTTGCATCGCGTTTGCTCGCGCCACTCGCGTCGAAAAGTTCAACTTTTGCTGCACCGACGGACAGCAGCAGAAGGCCCCAGCCAATCAAATTACGGTTATACTTCAAGTCATTTGCATAGCTACCGTCGGGAACACCCACTGGCATGCGTTGACGGAACGCAACTGTGTGTGGGAGCCGTTAGCAAGCGCCTGCTGCACGTACAAAGTGCTGCTGCTTCTGCTTCACCAGTTGCTTCCTCTGCAGCCACTAACCTGCAAAATATATTGGCTCGCCGAGAGAGAGGGGGAAAATAAACGAGGCAATGAACTCATTCTAACCCCCACCAGCCCCCCCCCCCCCCCCCCCCCCCACTCATCCTCTCCTCTCCTCCGCTGCCTCCCCTCCTCCTCCTCATCCCTCCATTTCGCACCCCTCCGAGAGCGGTGCTTGTTTTATTTGTGTAATATGTGTGTTGGCCTTGGTCCAGCTGCTCGTGCACGGCAGTAACGGGATTATGAGCGCCGTCCGGATCTTATCAACGAGAAACCTCCACCTCTGAGGGTGTCTGGATGAAGTGTGTGTGTGTGTGTGTGTGTGTGTGTGTGTGTGTGTGTGTGTGTGTGTGTGTGTGTGTGTGTAGGGGCAAAGATTTATGAAGTGCTGAGACAGACAGTCAGGAGATATGGACCACACATACAGGCGCGCGCACACACACACACACACACACACACACACACACATAAAAACAATGTGAATACAATTCTCACAGGTTCAAACTCAAATATGGGCACACACTGCCCACGTGTGCGTACACAGACACACTCACACACATTCCCATAAAGGCAAACACACTCACATATGAAATCATACAATCCTCACAGGTGTCCTTGCAAATCCAAATATGCACACTGCCCCACTTGCAGATGCACATGCACACTCTCACTCAGAGACACACAGAGACATGCACACACACACACACATGCACACACACACACACTGCCAGGCTGGTGATTAAGGTGCGTCAACAGCCAGCAACAGGCAGCTTAACTGAGTGGCGGCTTAACCTGATCAATGGCCGCTTCGCCTCCACGCCGGGACGGACAGGCGTGCTGAATGGATCGGCGGTGAAACAGAGCGGCCTGCTGTGGCAGTGGTGCTCCATGGGGAAAATGAACCGAATGAATCAGGCCGGGGGGGAGGCCTGTCATATTAATATGCTAGCCTTGCGCCACAATTGACATGAGGAATTACACAGGCTATTGTGGAACAGAAATAAATGGAAAAACCATGCCCTGTGTGTGTGTGTGTGTCTGTGTGTCTGTGTGTGTGTGTGTGTGTGTGTGTGTGTGTGTGTATGTGTGTGTTTTTGTGTATATGTATGTGTGTGCATTTGTTTGTGTACAGTATATATGTGTGTGTGTGTGTGTGTGTTTTTTTTTTTGGGGGGGGGGGGGGGGGGGGGGGTAAGAGAGCCTGGAGGGCAGTGAGTAAGAGACATGCAGATGTGTAGGACACACATGCATGAGAACACATCCACCTCTACATACCTACGTTTCAATGCATTCATGAATGCAGTCATGCAAATATGACCTTGCATGCCGGCCTCTGAGTGGGGTTTGGGGGGGGGGGGGGGTGATATCCATGCAATATGCCACACATGCATATCTGTCAGTGTATGTTGCCGCGTTTGGTCCAAATGTAGCTTCATGCTGTGTCAGTTCTGGTTGTGACTCCCCGGTTGTCCACCGATCCTCCTCGCCCGTCAGGCGCTTTTCAGCCACCGGGGCTGAGGTTGAGAGGAGCTGGCGTTTTTTAACCCACCCACCCCCAGCGTCGAGAGAGGAAGAGGGAGCTGCCGCCCGCTCTACTCACCGGATGCAGCTCGGCGGCACTCGGGAGCGCCTGGTCTGTCAGCTCCGATTGGCTGCGTCCCACGGTGATGAGCCGCCACCGCCCTCCACACTCTACACAGTCGGGTAGATATTGAGAGGTGGAAGGAGGTCGGCCCCAAGGAGAAGAGATCGGATGGATGGATCTCTCTCTCTCTCTTTCTCTAAGTGCAGCATTTCCATTGGAAACTGCTGAGTGGCACACACAGGCAATGGCATTGCTGGGTTTTGTTGGGAACACTGATTTTCAGCAGGGTAACTGCCGAGGACAAGTCAAACACACACTTCTGATTATTGCACTGTACATCTTTCTGTTGCTTGAGTGAATAAAAATGAAATTCCTCCTCGACAGTCCAGATTTCTGTGATTCAGCGATGCTGCAGTTACTCGGGGCACCTCAGACCGGCCCATTATGGCAGGTAATGCAATAACGGGGTGCGCCGCTGTCTCTGTTATGTTCACATTATTCATCAAAATTAGAAACAATCAGCAGAGTTGTGCTGCGTGGGCTTTTCTGGCAGCTGAGGAGCTGAGAGCGGGCAGTGAGAAGATGTGGGCTTGTGGATTAACTTCAAATTCGACTGGACGGTGTTTCGTTGCTACAAGATTATTATTTTTTTGCCCGCTCGGTGGCATACCAACCAGGTGTTACCAGTTTATGTCACGAATGCAAACATCGTGTACAGGATAGCGGAAATGTGTTAACTGTTGCTAGCATGTACTGTCTACGCTATTACAGTCATGAATTCATCAGCTTTAAATGTTACCAGGCAACAAGCTAGCACTGACACAAACACGACCCTAATTCCTCCAAAAATGCGAATCCTGCCTCTGAGGTCCCCTCATAGCTTCAGAGTAAATAATCAATATTCAAGATTGACTATCCTCAGCTTGACTCTAAAGGGTCCTCAATCTCTTGGTATCCTCTGCTGTGTGGCGTGTGTGCCTGCATGTGTGTGTCTTCATCTGTCCGATAATTGGGTTTGTTAATTGCCCTGACGCTATGCAAAATAAATCACAACAGTGTTAAAAGTGGGGCGCAGCCCCTGGAGAAATGTAATTTCCGGTATGACCATTACAGATATGAGGTATGCCAGTCTCATTTGGCCAACGCAAATTCTACTTCATGGAAAACGCTGATTTTGTCTTGCATCTCCAGTCACATTCTATTTCCATGTAAAACGTTTGTGTGCATTTACATGTTCTTGTCGCTCAACTAGGTGATCGCAATACCAAGATCAATACTACAAGTTTATGTAATGGCTAAGGAGACAGTAGCCAGAAAAGTTGTGGGTTCAATTCCCAGCTGCCATCGCTGTGCCCTTGAGCAAGGCACTGAACCCTGAGTTGCTCTGGGGAGAATGGCCCTTGTAATAATTGACAAAGGTAAATCGCTTTGGATAAAAATGCTAGCTAAATGAATAAGTAGAGTATAAGTATACATTGCACTCTCTATCTTAGCCAGTGATGCTGCTCATTGTTATGAAAAAAGAAAAAGTTTGCTTCCAAAGTGGGTTTCGGACTGACATAAATGGACCTAAAAAATATGAAAAGAACCAAGAGAAAAGAAGCTCAGCTCATTAGAAATGTAAACCAATTATCCATGCGCAGTCCTGTGTTCTCACGACCTTTCCCATTCACCAGCTTTGTGTCTTCGCTCTAGCTCTAGCCTACCTATCCCTGCGTTGCCTCCAAAAAGGGCAGCACAGCCTGGAGAGCAGCATCCATCAACGCAAAAGGGTAAAGTCGCCCTGTAATGCGGGCACATGCATAATGTGACACTCGTAGTTCTGAAGAACCCCCCCCCCCACACACACACACACACACACAGAGTAGTGTCTTCTCTTTTTGCATTCACTCAGGTATAAAAAGCACAGTGAAAAAGTTTACAAGTTTCAATCGAAAGTCAATCAAGCATAGTATGTCTCCCGCGACCAATGGCAGAAGACAATGTATATTATAATTTTTTTAAAAACCACGAATGGTACGAACGCTATGAGTGCCTCTGTACTTTGCTTCGTAGCCCCAAAACATTGCACACAGCAGTGAGCAAGGAGGAGCCAAGGGATACAGTAGACTCAAAGAGTCAGTCAGTCAGTCCTTGCACGTCAGTCATTATCTGTGACCTCTGCGAGCATCATTGCTTCTGTGGAAGTGCATCTGGGTAATAATGGCACACTGGGCTCGGGGCTAAAGCCTGATTAGGTCGAAACGACCCTCCCTGCTCAGACACAAAGGGCAGCTGCGGTGAGTCACGACTCACGACAGTCCAGGCCAGTCCACTCACAACAAAAGAGCTTTGTTTGTCAGAGTCACTCACAACGCCATTTGAATTCACCAGACTGGGGGAGGGGGGGGGGCAGTAGTATGATTTTGAAAACAAACAATTAAACATGGAAACTATGTGTGTGTGTGTGAGTGTAGCTGTATGTGTGAGTGTAATATATATGCGATATTGGCTGCATGTTTGTACTGACATGCATTGTGTTACATTTCCCCACTCAAAATGTAATACACTTACCGCAATCACATTAACCACAAACCGACACTGTAATTGCATTCAGAGTACAGGCAATTCATCAACTGCTCAGCACTATGTCAATAGTGTGTGTATGTGTGTCTGAGTATGTGTGTCTGTGTGCGTGTGCGTGTGCGTGCTTAGCATTCTGCTTACATTTCTACACATGTTTGTAACTTGACAGTGCAGATGAGGACACTTGACTAGATCAGCTGACAGTCTCTCTTTGCATCTCTTCCTCTCATCTTCCTCCCTCTCCACTTTCTCATTCCTTCTCTTTCCTCAATCTCCCTACATAAATCTCCCCTCCCTCCCTCTCTTCTAACTTTATCCTCCTACGCTATCTCTCTCCTCACCTCCACCCTCTCCCTCTCTCTTCCTCCCTCTCTCTGTCTCTCTCTTTCCTGTTCTTGTGTGCTTGAATCACAGGTGACTGTTTGCAATCAGGCATCTCTTCCCAGCCCATCTCTCTCCCGCCCCGTCTCCCAGGTGTAATGAGAGGCGAGTGCTGACCTCTGCAGGTGCGGAGTGGAGCAGAGCCAAGGTCGCCGGGTGTCGGGGGCCTGATGCCCAGAGACAGGCCCCTGGACGGCCGCCTGGTCCTGCTGGCTTGCTCGCCAAGCTCTGGGAATGCTGCTGCTGCTGCACGTGCCTGGACGTCCTCTTCCTCATCCTCCTCCTCCTCCTCCTCCACCTCCACCTCTGCTGTCACCGGAAGGACAAGGACACATTCCGACCACCCCCCTTTCTCTCTGGGGGGACACTCATCAGAGCCCATGAGGTGCATGTGGAATGGGCTGCAGCAGCGTCACAGGGGACTGGGTGGATGGATGGGCAGGAGTTGAAGCGCAGGTGAGTGTCAGGTGTGGAGCTGCTGAGAGTCTATGAGGGGAGGTTCACTCAGGGGAGGGGGGTTCTGGAGGTAGAAACACCAAAGGGAGATTTTAGTTCATGGATCCAAATGAACCACCTCAGGAGGCGAAATGCTGTATGCTCACTCCGCGACACCAGTTTGACATATCACTTTGTTTTTAAAACATTCACTGGTTCTATCGGTCACTTTGTTTTTAAAACATTCACTGGTTCTATCGGTCATTTTGTGAATAAAACATTCACTGGTTCCATCGGTCATTTTGTGAATAAAACATTCACTGGTTCTATCGGTCATTTTGTTTTTAAAACATTCACTGGTTCCATCGGTCATCGGTCATTTTGTTTTTAAAACATTCACTGGTTCTATCGGTCATTTTGTGAATAAAACATTCACTAGTTCTATCAGCCATTTTGTGAATAAACGTGTTGAAGGAATTCACACCTAAACAGAGGTGCTGGCTAAAAAAAAAGAAATAATAAATAAAAAAAACAGTAGCCGTTTTTACTATTATTTGTGTCCGACGTAACAGTAACAGCCATCCACAGGGTTGATCTGATCTTCATCTACTGCTCATTTGCCAAATTTTTCACCTCCACACAGTAGTACATGTTCCCCTTTCCTCCCTATAGTCGCGCTGCAGTGCTGGGGAGGAGGTAGTATAGCTGCAAGACGGCCTTTTCATTGAGACATCAACATCAGCTCTCAATTCCAGCTGCCGATATATGGAAATGTGAAGGCAGCTCTCCCGTAAAGCATAAGGTCATATGGAAATGGCAGTGCCATAAAATGATTCATCATTTTTATTGTAACCCCGCTGCTGACTAGACAGAAAAGATCCCGAGCCTGAAGTTTGGGAATGAGGGAGGCATGGCAGTCTTTTTCCCCCTTTTTATTATTCACCTGCTGTGTCATTATGTTTTGGATGTAAATGTTACTGGACTATTGATCATGTAGACAAGTAAATCGGACGCACTCTGACTGCAAGATAAGGGCAAGCGTTACATGGCCCCCACATCTGCGAGTGATCTGAATAGGTTCAAATATTTACATTTAGCACGACCGTACAACCTTCAAATCCAGTTACCTTTCAGTCGTGCAAAAGGTCTGATGGCATATTTTCGAAATCTAAGCAAGTGGTGGATTTAAGTGATATAATTGTCTGTTAAAAGCGGCTAAAACAGAGATTCAAGCAAACGTTAAAGGAGAATTGCGATCAGATTCCAAAAATAATTCCGTGGAAATGCATGGATTCCAGTTGCTGCTACTGGAAGAAACTGGAATCCATGAATTTCCACTGAATTATTTTTGGAATCTGATCCCTGATCATACCTGTTCATTCTTACTAGTCACTCGACTTATCGTGACTAAATTCAAGATGGCTGCAAACGCTAAACTTTGTGAAGATACTGTCTGTATAAATCGCCTTGTAAGTAAACTACCAGTGCTTTTTCAAAGTTCTCAATGTCTCGTTTTAAATGTCAGGGCCCTCGGAAGTCTACCAATGAAGTGTGGAGATACATTAAGCCTCGTAAATGGTGTAAAACAGTGATTTATTTGAATGGCTAGCCCGATGCAAAAGCACCACCATTGAAAAAGCTGTTGGTAGCATCGACTAACTAGCGCCAGATTTTGGAGTGCAGGGGACAAGCCGAGATGGGCTATGAGACATACGTTCACACTCGGTATCATGTTTCAACACACTTTAGGTCAATATCACACCGGAATTCTCCTTTAAGCTACATTTCCATGGGAATAACAAAGTGCATCTCTCAACCCCAACAGGTCAAAATCTAAAACTTGATCGGTTAGTTAAACTGCAGGCTCTCCTTTACCTGACAGCTGAAGGATATTTTTGGGAGATCTATGATGCACTTGAGTGCATTATGCCGTTTTATGAGAGTAGGTGGACATAATAAATAGCTGCCGTAATTAACGACAGTAAATAGGGTTTGTAATATTTAGCTTGGCAGGACCCTGTATATCATGTTGTGCATGTCATAAATCTGCTGGGTCCTGAGGTGTGGACTCCAATCTGCACTTCCTTGAACAAGGTGATGGATGAGGGCAGAGCATTCACACACTCAAACGGCTGGGATTTATCACAGTAACTCGTACTGCAACTCACACTGTTGGATTGGCAGTGTGAATGTGTGTGTGTGTGTGTGTGTGTGTGTGTGTGTGTGTGTGTGTGTGTGTCGACTCTTGCCGATAGACACCTCATCAACATACACCGTGTTGGTGCCTTCATGATCAGATGGTTAACAACCATTCCTTCAACTTATCCTGTCAAGAGGCAGATAGATAATGACTGATAATAACACTCATCCACTCACAACTATCCGACATCAGATCAACTAAAGCATCAGCATTAATGATAACTGTATAGATCTGCATGTCCTCAATGGCCCAGTGATTTAAGAAACACAGACGTTGCCTTCATCTTCATCATACAGTAGTCTACCCAGTACCCAATAAGAATGGCTGTGGGGGGGTTGCTGTGGTGCAATAGGCTACAGTGTCCATACCATGTACGGGTCCAATTGCCCACGGGGACCCAGGTTCGAATCCAACCTGTGGTCATCTCCCAATCCCACCCAATCTTTCCCACTCACTTCCTGTCACTATTCATTGTCCTATCGGAATAAAGGCAAAAAGCTCCAAAGATATACTTTTAAAAAAATAGTATGGCTGTGGACATCCTGTCTGGCATTGTGTGCATCTCCAACAATCGAAACGTGCCTAAACCTAAAGAGATGAAAACCTAAGCTGTGTCTTACAGAATGTGATCTTATTTATTGCTCTGCAAAATAGGCTCAAAAAGAAAACATAAGTTTCTTGGTATTTTATGCCCCCAACGTTGTATTTAAGGCAGCGCTGCCTGGAAGGCGCTAGGGTTAGGCATGGGTTAAGGTTAGGGTTAGGATTAGGATAAGGTGCCTTTAAGTCAGCGGTGGCAGCACTGCCTGGAAGACGACGTTGGGGGCATAAAACACCATCGAGCAAAACATAATTGACACTACCAGACGAAATAGACAACTGACAATAGATTTGTTTTTTTCTTAAGATCATGACACACTACATTTTGTTTCATATAACCATTCAATGGACTTTCTCACTGCTAACGAGTTTGGAAAGAGCATGGGAGAAAAACAAATGAAAGCACTGTTAAAAAGAATTAATATCCAGTGAGGAATGTTGTGGTACTGAGAAGAGTAAACAGTTAATAATTATACCGAAATTCTGTGGTGCTGCGAAGGGTAGACAATGAATCAGTATACCAAACTTTCCTTAAATATGTTTCAGCAATCAAGACAAGAAAACAACTGCACTCAGCATCTCTTACAATGCTTCTTGAATTCCTGTGCACTGTGATGTAACAAACACTGCTTTACACCACAACCAATAACTCAGTTTACCTGTAATCACAACTCAGAAGTTAGAAAATAATAATAATAAAAAAATAACAGCCACCTTAGATTAAACTGTGTGGATGTACCTTGCTCCAAATACTGAGAGTACTGTGAGAACTGCAGTGTACACTGCAGACACACAACAAACACAATATAATGTGTTTGTAATAAATTATGGAACGCAGCCAAACTGAAGGTAACAGAAGCAACCTGGAGAGAGGTTGGATGAGCTGTGTTGAGCTGTGTTGAGGACTCCAATGCTGATGTAGAAGCAATACTACTTCAGAAGCCCAACAAGAGCCCATGGTCATCACATGGTGTATGTGAGGGCTTTGAAAATCAATTCAGACCACCTCGTTAAAGCAATAATCAATTCTGTCTGGCAAACTAACATTGATTAAAGCGAGGGTCTTGATTGACAGGAGCGAACGGGGCTTGTGGGACGTGACTGATGTGGACTGACAGGGAAGATCTCGGAACTCGCTGCGGCACGGCAGATCGACAAAGAAGGCTGCCTATCCAGTGTGTGTGTGTGTGTGGGGGGGGGGGGGGTGACACTCAATGTATGTTCAGTGTAAACTTAGCAAATCCATCCTTATCCGTATTTGAAATATTGAAAACCATGTATCTGATGGTCTGGACTATAGATTACTTTAGGTGGCAATGGGTTTTTCTGGTGCCATTTGTAAAGGGAAGAATAATATATGGTGGATTGTTTGATTGCTTGGATTCCCCAAGGTAATTTACTGGTTTGTGTGTGTGTGTGTGTGTGTGTGTGTATGTGTGTGTGTGTGTGTGTGTGTGAGAGAGAGAGAGCAAGAGAAAGAAAGAAAGAAAGAAAGAAAGAAAGAAAGAAAGAAAGAGTTTGTATTGCCCCAAAGCTCTCCTGACATTAGTGCACTTTTGGTGCTCCTTGCACTTATTAAACAGACTGACTGCCGTCTGTAACTAATGCCTGAAGGACAGGAGAGGGAGGGGGGGACAGAGAGAGAGAGAGAGAGGAGGAAAGAAATGATTGCCACACTTGCTCTAGAGAGATTGTTTTGCTTTGGGTTGAGATATTAAACATTGTGTGTGTGTGTGTGTGTGTGTGTGTGTGTGTGTTAGGAAGAGTGATGAGTGGAACTCACAGTGGAATAGTAACTGAGGTATGGCGTGACATATGACGACGCAGTACAGCTCCCGTGTCATTTCCTGTCTTGACGACAGGGCTACACAGACTCAGACAGATGTAGAATGCACGACAGCAAGAGTCACACAGCAGACCTTGAGGACCGCGGACATCTCTAGTGCTGGCAGCAGGAACATTGTGCACGCTGTCATAAAAGCCACATGAGAAAATACAATACAATATCTAGACACTGCATGCATAATGTCTGCTGCATGCTACAACATAGTGCAGGTTGGTCTTGATGTATACACTAGGCTTACACTGCATACAATTCTAGACTGAAGAACTCTATAAATCCCATTATAGCTATTTATTTAAAATAAACGACCTTTTTTGTGTAAACGTAAATGGTACTGGAAATATTAGCACACAATAGCAACCTTACAAGAGAAGGTAATATCTCTGAACAGGGTTACAGGCTTAATAAAAGCACTAGGCCTACTGCATGTAATTCATTCAATGGATAGCCACAGATACAAGGAAGTCATTTCAAACAACACAGTCAGGTCTCTCACATGACTTAACATGAACATAAACAACATAATACTGCATCTTACCTACAGAAGAGATGTTCTCCACTAATGCCACGGTGAAATCCAGCACACCACACAGAAGATCAACATCTGACAAATTTGGACGGTAGTCCTGACTGAGTGAGCGCCATCAAACATCATTTCAGCAAAGAGTTGCTTGCTCGTTTCACTCGAATTAGCAGCATACTGTAAGATAGCTTTTAATTTATCCTGCCTAGCCTACTTTAAGTTGTTAAATTCACACATAAAGGACTCGCAAGGACAGTCAACAACGTCCAAGATGACCCGCACCACCACATCACACTGCACAGTTAAGGTAAATCAAGGTTATACTAGGACAAATTAACTGAAAAATAACTTAGCCTGTAGTAGCTAGTGGCTTAAACTACTCTAATGCTAGCCTTAGCTCATTTAGTTTGCTAGGCCACGATAAATTCACCTCTCGTCGAGTGAAGTTGACAAAGTTAGGTTTAAAAATGGTGGCCAAACACCCAAAAGACACTTGTCTTCCCACAACATTCTCTTCATCCGTAGCCTACTTTCTCCCGCCACCATTTCTCTGTGACCTTTGACCTGAATCTCCATTTATTTGGTGTGAGTTCAGGGAACCATACTTTTCTCAAACATCTTATAGTACATAAAATTACAAAATAAATGTCACCATTCTCAATTTAATCTGTTTTATCATCTTGGCTGCAGATGGTGTTACTGTAAAGGCCTAATGTTACAGTAATATGCTGTGTCGTAGTTGATTTTTGTGTATAAAATAGACTCATTTACATTGTCACAGTTTTCTCGACCAGTAGAGATGTCTAAATGGTTCACTTTTCCAAAAGCTAATTGACATACTGGCTTTATAAGTATAGACCCTTTCAACAATAAAAACAAAAACAATGCTTGAACGTTCTTTGGTTCCCAATCGACTTCCTCTGCATTAAGATAACATATGGAATGTTAAAACAGAACCCTTGTGGGGCCAACTATGATGCTGATAATGGAACTCTCTTGAAAGGGTACTAGTGTATAGTATAAGTATACTCTTTTGAACCCTCTTTTTGAAATTTGGTCTCTGCATTTATCCCAATCCGTGAATTAGTGAAACACACTCAGCACACAGTGAGGTGAAGCACACACTAATCCCGGCGCAGTGAGTTGCCTGCAACAGCGGCCCTCGCGGAGCAGTGAGGGGTTACAATAGGTGCCTTTCTAAAGGGCACTTCAGCCGTGCCTACTGGTCGGGGTTCAAACCGGCAGCCCTCTGGTTACAAGTCTGAAGTGCTAACCAGTAGGCCACGGCTGCCCCCAACAGCAACTAGTAACAGCAACCATGTAAAATCAGTATTTAGCTTAGCTCGTTTTCAATCTAGGGATATTTTGCACGTGCATGTTTCATGGTCTTATACCTTTCATAGATAGATACATACTTTATAATGTTATTTTGGACCAATTTTTTACATTTCAGATTTTTGTATTTCTAGTAGTTCAGTGTCTAACTGGTCCCAGAACTTCCCCCACTTCAAGGAGATTTAAAGGAGCCGTATGTAAGAAAAATATTTCAATTAATCATAAAATGGCCCTGATATTTCACTAGACATGAAGAAATCATGTTCATTTCAAATACTTATATCACTGACAACAGTAGTCCGGCCAGGATATTGTCATTTAAAAAGTGAAGTTGCAGCCCTCAACTGATGTTGATGTGTTTTGTCATGTCATGTTGTGTTTTGGCCTGATGCGCCACCCTCCACCTATCTACTAATCACGAAGTCAGTAGTGTTTCGCCATCCGGGTTGGCAACCTCGAGTCAGGGGGGAGGGGGAGGGGGAGGGGATACACCGCTCTTCAGTATTTTGAAAGTGATTGCAGTACCAGTTTTGGCCACAATCTTACATATGGTTCCTTAAATGACTCATAAACAGAGACAGCAAATGATTCAGATACACTGTCTGTAACCCATGTGTCAAATATTTTACAGCTAATAGAGAGAGATGGGGAGGTGTGGCAATCACTGACAGGCATGTTATATGTATTTTCTCCTCAGTGCCACTTTGATATTTGCCAGTTGAAGTCCTTAACAGGACTGTCAGCAGACATGGAGGAAGTGGGTGGAGAACCTGTGGTGGATTCTGCTGCAGGGCTTAATGCAGTATGCAGGACAGGTGAGATAGCGCCTCTCCCACCTCCACTCACACACCAGCTCTGCAGTACAGGGCCTCGATGAGGAAATGGTCCCAGCATGAATTAAACATTGTATTGATGGGAGTTCAGCAGCACAAGAGGCAAAATAAACTGAAACTGCTACACAATTGAGACACTGCAGCCTTCTCATCGTCGACCCACCCCAAGCTGATGTGAGAGAGCATGAGCACATTTGGGTGAGTCCTTATCTTAAAAACGGTCAGAGTTAATGTAAGTAAAAATAAAAAATTAAAATAAATCAGCTTTTTAAGGCAAGAACAAGAAACAAAACGAAATAAATTCTCAGGTCCAGAAGTCAGATTCTCGTCCAACCGAGATTCAGTGGTGGACATGGCATGGCGTCTGAATCAACGGCAGTACCACTAATGAGTGCTTGAGTGGCCGATTGTGTCTGACCATCAGCATTGCAGCGCTTCATCAGAACGCTCCACTATCGCCATGGCCACGTGCAGTCTTGCGGAATGAGAATTGACGGGGTACATGTCGTATCGATTCCTCATTCCAGAATTTGTTTAACCAGCGGCAGTTTGATGTATGGCTGTGTTAGGGCATTGAGGCACGTCGGACGAGACCCCCTGCTCCGTAAATTGGATAATTTACAGTATCTGAGAGTGTGAGAGTATGTGACTCTAGAGTGGCACCTAGTCTGTAGTGTGTCTGTGTGCAGAGGCCCATGATAACCTCAACCATTGTAACTCTCGCAAAGGGGCTGTACACTGCCAGACAAGATAGATTACATTTGATAGATAGATTTGATTGCAGCACAGAGCCTATGTACAGATGGACAAGCAGACATACTAATATAATGTATGTATGGTGCAACTCTTCCTCAGATGTTCACTGGAACTTTAAACACACCAGACATTTTCAGGAAGCATGAAACTTGACTGGTGAATCAAAGTAATGTGGAATTAAACAAATGGTACATGTAAAATATGTGTGTATATGTGTGGGTGTTTGTATGTGTGCGTGTGTGTTTCTGTGTATGTAGGTGTGGGGGGGGGGGGGGGGGGTTATATTTGTGTGTGCGTCTGTGTATGTGTGTGTGTGTGTGTGTATGTGTGTGTGGCAGTGCCATATATAGCATGTCTGCATCTTTGCAGAGTTGATGAGTCACCCTCCAGTGGGGTACCCTGGTATCAGACACCACATGCTGTCTGTGTGACAGTCTGGGCCCACCAACACACATGCCCAGATGAAAGACTGACAGATGGATAGACTGGAAGAGGCTTTGTGTGTGTGTGTGTGTGTGTGTGTGTGTGTGTGTGTGTGTGTGTCTGTGTCTGTGTGTGTGTGTGTGTGTGGTGGTTGTATGTCTGTGTGTGTGTGTGTGTGTGTGTGTGTGTGTGTGTGTGTGTGTGTGTCTGTGTCTGTGTGTGTGTGTGTGTGTGTGTGTGTATGTCTGTGTGTGTGTGTGTGTGTGTGTGTGTGTGTCTGTGTCTGTGTGTGTGTCTGTGTGTGTGTGTCTGTGTGTGTGTGTGTTCTTTGATGATTTGAACGATTACATTTCCACTTCCCATCTGGCTCAGTTATCGGATCCTGACGCCCCCTATTACCACCAGTCCCGTGTTTCCGTCCTC
Source organism: Alosa sapidissima (assembly GCF_018492685.1). Classification (NCBI taxonomy): domain Eukaryota; kingdom Metazoa; phylum Chordata; class Actinopteri; order Clupeiformes; family Clupeidae; genus Alosa; species Alosa sapidissima. The sequence goes on from NC_055965.1 coordinate 11,431,988, forward strand.
TTGCGTGTATGTGTCACTTACTATTCATTTCTATACAAACCAAGACGGCGGATTCCTAAATATGCAAGCACCCACACCATAAGTGTATCTAAATTAGCTACTGTATATACCAAAAATGACATTTTACCGTGACTCGAAGAGCTATAAACAGTCTTGTAAGGCTGCCTGGGATATTTTAGGCAAGCCCCGGTAAGAACTAAACCAGATTTTGTTCAAATCTACACACCTATGGCTACTGAAAAATCTAAGGTTAATTAATCAAATGTTATTTTGAAGTATTAAAAAACATTGTTTTTTTTAGAATTTTCAAACGAAATGGGTGATAAATGGAGGTGTTACGATATGAAGTATTCCACAGAACATAATAGGGATGGTCAATCACAAGAGAACTCTCTTTGAACAGGAAGATACTGAGTAGAACAGGAAGATACTGGGCCCTATCATGACAGTCACTCATTAAAAGCTTATTCAAATTTAGTAGGATGTCCAGTCCACATTAGGAGGGTTTTCGTTATCAAACGTCGAGGGCATGGTGCAACAAGGTGTTCCTAGGTTTCTTAATCAGTCATGGGTGTGTTTGGGGCGTAACATTATTTAAACCAATGAGAATGACATCTGTCATTCCCTTTAACGGCGCAAAGCGCGATGACAAAGAATGCATCAGTATTTTGACAGTCAACAGCGCATTTGAAGGAGGCTGCTTGCAAAACCGTATGGAATAGTCATTCCTCTAAACCATGCTTTACTAAAACCTAGCATAGCCTTCACACATTTGCACTCGTCTATTATTTGAACTCATTGGCAAAGTGAAACTAACTTCACCATGGTGTCAGTCAACGACAAGACAGTTATATGCAGTAAGTTACTTTCATTATTGACTGACAATGGGCTACCATTGAAAACATAGGCTGGAAAGCAACACTTACCCTAATATTGCTCAAATGACTGAATAAAACAATATTTATCCTGCAGA
>NC_055965.1:11445460-11455460 GCF_018492685.1 Alosa sapidissima
ATGTGTCTTTGGCCTGCCTAGCCAGCGGGGCAGATAGTGAGAGAGGAGCTTAAGGCTTTCAATTAGCAAAGGCAGTCAGATGACTGCTGCCAATCCTGTATCAGGGGCCTGTGTAAATCCGTGTCATGAGATATCATTGAGACAGGTTTGTTCAGTTGGGCATTTGAGTGGTTGGTTGGTTGGTTGATTGACAGACTGGGATTAAGGTTGACGTTAACATGTGGCCAATGGTGGGGATGTTTGCAGTCTGGTAAAGCTGTTTGTTGCAAGTTTAAATTACATGTATTTTTTAAGTATTTCATAGATTATTTAACCAACAGGTTGGTGAAACATTCCTGTCAGCATAAACCTTCTCTTTTGTGTCTAAACTTATTACATTATTAAACGTATTCATTATGCTGAAACTGAATTCAATAGCCTACTCTACTGACTGAGTGAAACAAAATTATACTGAATTCAAAAGCCCACTAAGTGAAAACATTTGACACTTGGTGTAGTCTAATAGTCTAACACCAGCCATGAGGTGTTGTTGTATAACTATGGCTTTATGTAGCTGATAGTGCCGTGGCAACCCCACATGTAGCCAGTACAGCTCATCCATGACAGATGTTCTGCTAATGTGAGTCGCACGACAGATTGCCATTACAGACGCACCAAATCCACCACCAGTTGAGTTGTTTCACACCGTTCAATGCAACCTGTCCTACGAGTCCTGTCCACACACATTTTGCTCATTTGGTTTGTGCTGTGAATGGTTTGTACACATCATTGTTATGGGAACCAAATAGATAGCATTCAAAACTATAGCCTTCATTAGTATAGCCATACTTTCTCCATAGTAGTGTGGCTGCTCCTGCTGTGAAAGCTGTGTGGTTCATGTATACCTGGATGGTGATATCTCTGTCAGCTTTAGCTATGAGGTCCATGTTCACTTGTTTGTATAAACAACGGAGCCTTTCTACTCTGTCTGGTGCTGTGGAGATAAAGCCTTTGCTGTTTTGGCTATTGACCCTTTCTATCTGGTCCTAGAGGCTTTCCTGTTGAAACGTTCAAAACCAATGCAGATACTTTGAAATGAAAATGATTCGGACTTCAGCATAATGCTCCACAAAATGTTGACTTTTGTTTTTGTTTGTCCCCGAGTTACCATTAGCTCTTGGGCAGCCGTGGCCCACTGGTTAGCACTCTGGACTTGTAACCGGAGGGTGGCCGGTTCGAGCCCCGACCAGTGGGCCGCGGCTGAAGTGCCCTTGAGCAAGGCACCTAACCCCTCACTGCTCCCCGAGCGCCACCATTGTAGCAGGCAGCTCACTGCGCCGGGATTAGTGTGTGCTTCACCTCACTGTGTGCTGTTTGTGTTTCACTAATTCACCGATTGGGTTAAATGCAGAGACCAAATTTCCCTCACGGGATCAAAAAAGTATATATACTTAATACATATATATATAGCTCAATGTTGTTTTCTGTGCACCTGAACATGCCTTAGGAACGCCGCCTGTTTGTTTATGCGGTTGAACGGGTCTATAAAGGCTGAGGGGTCCATGGTTCCCAGAGCTACGTGAGCCAGCCAGCGAGGCCCTGTGTCTGCTACAGTATGTGTGCACCGCGCTCCACAGAGCCGCTCCCCGTGCTGACAGCCTACGCAGACGTCACCGCAGATCCATCAGGGCTAACAGTGCAGCTAGCGGGGCGGAGAGGAGAGCTCTGTCTGTGTGCATGGAGAGGGGGGGGGGAGATGGAGAGAAAGTTAGAAGGAGAAGGACAGAAAGACAGAGAGAGAGAGTAAGAGGGAGAGAGGGAGAAAGACAGAGATGTGACTCTGCACCAGATGTGAGATCACTAACGACACATAAATCCAGCTGAAGGGTCAGTCAGGGGTCCGTCTGCTACCGCAATCTGCGGTTTTAAGCCACTCGGTCAACCTTCTCCTATCTCAGAAGGATTACATCCTGTAGGAGGATGACCTGGGATTAGGGCTGCACCACATTGCACATTGTGACCCTTCCTCTATATCGTATAGTTTTCCCATGTGGGTCATTCCGTGTCAAATCAGATAAGGTTGTTGTTGCACTGTCTCAGATTTTGTTCAAACCTTGTCTATATCATCAATGGGTCCTAAAACCAAGGCCTGTGAAATATTTCTGTGCAAATTTTATGTCTTCATATATTTTTCGGACCTTGAAATTCTTTAATTTTTAGAGCTTGAAAACATGTGTGCCATGTTTGGGCATTAATATCTTGACAAATATTTTCCCTAGCCTCCTCAAATTTTCTAGGGTGGAAGACCAACTCAAACAAATCATGTGTAAACAATTTAAAGTCTGTACTAAATGTCTCCTGATTTTCGAAGGGGCCCTAGATTTTGGGAAAATGTGCATTAAGTGTGATATTGAGGGTATTAAAAAAACAGTTTTGTTTTTTTCATTCGGTATCAGTCACCATTTCCTCTTCAGATACATCAGTTTATTAATATTTTCCCACAATTCTCCACATCAAATGACCATGACAATAATAAGGATAAAACAAGGCGTGTTTGTATTTTTGTATCAATTTCAAGCAACTGAAATGGTATGTGGGTTAGCTAGTAGGACCATAAAAATCTATGTGGAAATATTTAAGTATATGGACATATAGTGTGTAAAGTACTAATACTGTCCTAAGTCCCATTCACAGAATAAATGCATGTAGTTACAGGTGTTTTGTATAAGTATATAGTATATAGGGAAATTTGGTCTCTGCATTTATCCCAATCCGTGAATTAGTGAAATACTCAGCACACAGTGAACACACACTGAGGTGAATCACACACTAATCCCGGCGCAGTGAGCTGCCTGCAACAACAGCGGCGCTCGGAGAGCAGTGAGGGGTTAGGTGCCTTGCTCAAGGGCACTTCAGCCATGCCTACTGGTCGGGGTTCGAACCAGCAACCCTCCGGTTACAAGTCCGAAGCGCTAACCAGTAGGCCATGGCTTTTTTGGGGGGGAAAGCCAAAAACAAAATTACAATAAACAATAGAATAGAACTAGAACAGAATAGAATATGCTAAGTTCTTCTTCATCCCAAAGGATTTAATGCCTTATGAAAGGAGCAAAATGCTATGTTGTATGTTGTGCTAAAATCTATTTTTCCCAAAATAAACAATTGGAGTCGGTGCTGCAACCATTTTCCTGGATTTTGTCTGATTTGAATAACCCATGTGCATTTGTTGCAGAGCTATGTATAAGTATAAGTATATATACTTTTTTGATCCCGTGAGGGAAATTTGGTCTCTGCTTTAAACCCAATCGGTGAATTAGTGAAACACAAACAGCACACAGTGAACACACAGTGAGGTGAAGCACACACTAATCCCGGCGCAGTGAGCTGCCTGCTTCAACGGCGGCGCTCGGGGAGCAGTGAGGGGTTAGGTGCCTTGCTCAAGGGCACTTCAGCCGCGGCCCACTGGTCGGGGCTCGAACCGGCAACCCTCCGGTTACAAGTCCAGAGTGCTAACCAGTGGGCCACGGCTGCCCCCTATGACCACCATGTGTGTATTCTTTTATATTTGAAGGTAACTATTAAGATGTATAACAGTACAATGTGTTTACTTTGTCTAACTATACATATATATTATTTGAAGATTTTATTCTGTCATATCATAGGCCAACACTCTTATTATTAAAATCAAATATATCGGCGCAATGTATGATTTTCAGCAGTCTTTGCTATTGTGGAACTATTTTTTCAGACACCTCACAACCACGTATAAACTTCCGCTCAATATTTGAGCCTGAAGCATACAACCCCAAAACAGAAAAAGTTGGGACATTGTGTAAAATGCAAATAAAAACAGAATGTTGAAAATGAAAATTTGGACTATTTCATGGAAAGTATATGTTAATTTTGTATTTGATGCCAGCAACATGTTTCAAAAAAAGTTGGGACGGGAGCATGTTTACCACTGTGCTGCTTCACCTCTTCATTTAACACAATTCTGTAACTGTTTAGGAACTGAGGAGACCATTTGCTAAAGTTTTGATAATGAAATGTTGTCCCATTACTCTCCGATATAGGATTTCAGTTGCTCAACAGTATGGGGTTTTCTTAATCATGCTTTTCATTCAATTATGCACCATATTTGACAAATCTGGACTGCAGACAGGCCATCTTAGCACCTGGACTCTTCCTCTATGGAGAAATACTATTTAAATATGTGCAGAATCGTCAAGATCGTCCCTGAAAAAGACATTGCCTGGATGGCAGTATATGTTGCTCAAAACCTGTATACATCATTCAGAATTGATTGTGCTTTGCCAAATGTGCAAGATGCCCATGCTGTAGGCATTAATGTTCCTCCACACCGTCATAGATGTTGGGTTTCGAACTGAGAACTAAAACAGGTTGGATAGGTTGGATACTTGGATAGGCCCTCTCCTCTTTAGCCCGAGGAGTCCACGATTTCCAAAAAGAATGGCTTTGATTGGTCTAACCACAGGACCTTTTTCCATGTTACCTCAGTCCATTTTAAACAAACTCAGGCCCAGATAAGAGGGTGGTATTTTCTGTATTGCAAAGATTTCTCTGGATTCTCTGAATGTTTTAATAATATTATGTTCTGTAGATGATGAACTCCCTAAATACGTCACAATTTCATGTTAAGAATCATTAAAATGACATTGTTTCATCATTTGTGCACACAGGTTTACACAGAGTGATGAATACCCCTACATCTTTACTTCTAAGAGACCCTGCCTCTCTGGGATGCTTTTTTTCATACCCAATGTTGCCAGTGTTGCCAGTTACAATTAGTTGTGAAACATTCTTCCTTTTGTTTTCTTTATCATTACACAACTTTTACAGCATTTTGTTACCCCCTTCCCAACTTTTTTGAAACATGTTGCTGGTATCAAATTCAAAATTAACATATATTTTCCATGAAATAGTCAAATTTGTTATTTTCAACATTTGATATGTTGTCTGTGTCCTTTTTGCAACTAAATATGAGTTTAAGAGATTTGCAGATTAATACATTCTGTTTTTATTCACATTTTACACAATGTCCCAACTTTTTCTGTTTTGGGGTTGTAGACGGTGGCGCAGTAATATCAATGTGCAATGAGTCTTACAACAGAAATCAATGGGATTTTACAAAATGCAAATAAAACACGACAGAAACTGTATTTCACTACGCTACTTGTTTTGGAACATCAACGAACACCACTAATCACTCGGTGAGTTGCACAGTTTTGAAAACGAATGTTAAGGGTTGTTTTAGGACATGTTTGAGCATGCCTGTAGGCAGCCACTCTGACTAGTCAAAGGCAATTCAAAACGAGTCAGAAAAGTCGAGACAGGACCAATCGTCAAAATTAGTTATGTCACAGGGTGTGAATAGCTCAGCTGTGTGGCCAAGGCTATTCGTACCAGGGGTGTAAACATAGGCGCCGATACCAGCTTACAGTCCCGGCTAAATTTACATTAGGACCTAATTCAAAATCAAACATTGCAGTTGATGTTAAATTCAGCATCTCTCATGATGTGATTGGCTATGTTGCTGTCAATCCCCTACTCCATATCGTAACCACCAATGAGAGCGTCTCTCGTATGAAAATTCCTGACACTTCCCACTTGAAGAATTAACGCAAGGCCTTGTCAGGTCTTCAGCCCCGAATGTTTAAAATGTATATAGCCCTGAATATCATAAAAGTAGTCTGACAAAGCTTATTGTTTTGTGACACAGCTAAACACTGGTACATCATAGAACCTCTATAACATAGCCTAATGTGATGAGGTGGTCGCAACTCACAAAAGTAAAGCAGATAGAAAGAACTCACGCAAATCTAGCCTACAACACGCAGACAGCTTCATGTGCAGGGGAGAGAGAGTGCGCGCACAGGTGTTTTATGTTATGATTGTTGGCTTCTGATGGTATCTTGCTAATTCACTGAAGAAAAGACTTATGATTATGGATAGAAAGAACATTCTGAAAAGGAAAGGAGTAAGGCAATGAGGAGCAATGCTTTAGTGGAATACTCATGTTGCTGTATCAGCAGATGAGAAGGACCTGAGTGCCACTGACGACGTGACTGCCTCATAGGCTTACAGGTTGGTGAATGAGAAAGCTATCTAGCTGGGCCCAGTGACTATGCTTTTGTGAGAAGGCACACCATTCATAGGCCTGAGAATATCCCTGGCAGACATTTAGAAAAAATATGAACCATACACGCCTTTTACACCAGTGTAGGATATGGCAAAGTTTAAGAACCACTGCCTCCACTTACTGTCGGCTAATGCACGCTTCTGGATGGATAGGCTATATCTTGTTTTTTTAACGGCGTGAATTTCTGTTTATAAAAACAAAGCAAAGTGTTTTTCCCTTTAGTTTGGGTTAACGCCATGTCAATTAACCTTCTGAGTTACGTAAACTGTTCAGGAGTCAAACGACGGATCATGCATGCATGATTTAGGCGTAGTGTAGGTGACTGAAAGTGCACCAATTGTGCCTTTGCTTAACAGCATTTAAGAAATGTCCTCAGGGGTGACGCCCATGGACTCCCGCAAACTGTATTGGCGTTTTGTGTCGGCCGCTGTTGATTTCCTAAAGTGTTAAAATGCATACATTACTTCTCAAAAACCGTATGGCAACAATACACATGGGCGTTGGTATCGGGCATTTAATTATTTGAGCACCCACAGACGGAAACATAAATAGACACTCCGTTTATGATATGGTTCAAGGTTCAAGTAAAGTAGTTGTACCACTTGTGGACAGAGACGAAAGTTATGCTTTCCTGGCCAGATGTCACTGGACTGCCCTCTGAAGCAGGAGCAGAGCAGCCGGTGTCAACGACAGCGATTCACCCAATCTGAAGAGGAGGATAAATGAAGCGAGGTAATGAGCTAAGATGCTATCTCCCGCTAGCACCGCTCCTCAAATGGCACCAATTAGTGTTAGAAATGAGAGGCCTTTGTGTTTGAAGATTGGGCCGCTCAGAGGACAAGAGTGAAAGAGCGCACCGGGCACCTTATCTCTTCATTGCTCTGACCTACATTGAGTCGGGGGGGGGGGGGGGGTTGTGTCAAGCTCTTTATCCCTCTCACACGGAGCAGCACGGCACGGTGAGCTGCCGGTAGCTGGCCTGGCCTCCATCATCAGCACTTTGTCGTTTTAAAGACACACAGCAGTTACATGTATCAAACTACACATTCACATGAAAACAGGTTATCATACACACATAACAAACCATCATAAGACAATATTCCCTAACGTGAATGATTTTTACATGTAAAGAAGACAAGGAATGACAGAAGGAAAGAAATGAGGAAAGAAAGTATAGTACAGACACAAAATGTTGTCCTTATTTGCACTAGCTCCCGGTGTTGTCTCTGTTATTGTTCCCTGAAGCACATCCCTCTCCACTCCTGTGTACGTGGCACTTCTAATTAGCGTTCGGGAACCACTCTCGAAGAACGCCTCCCCAGATGCCCCTTTTTCCCCCTCATTCTCTGTTTTTATTTGCCTGACTGAGATGTCATGTCTGTTTACAGGCCCCCACTCACCTCTGGGTATCAGGAGTCTACTACTACTCTGTCAAGGGGTGTGTAATCTCCCAGAGTGCAGCAGAACACTTCAGTGATGTGTTTTATCTTTCCTCCTCCTCCTCCCACTTCTATTCCAACCACTCACCATTGTGATTCCCAGTGCTCCCAGAGCACCCACACGCACACACACACACACACACACACACTGACATTCTCTCTCTCTGTCTCTCTTTCACTCTCTGTATTGCTCTGTATCTCTCTCTCTCACACACACACACACACACACACACACATAAACACACTCTGAGAGCCATTACCGCCGTATGGGGAACGGGTTCAGCCATACGGCACAGTTCAGCGGCTCGCATCACTCTGCCGATCCCGGTCTCCCAAGGCACCACTTGATTCATCTGGCGGATTTGCTGTATATGTGCAGATTTCTGTATACACACACGCATAATATGCACACACACACACACGCACATGAATAAACAGTCACTCACTGTTACTGTCTCTCTCTCTCTCTCTTTCTCTCTCTCTCTTTCTCACACACACATATATAAATATAGCCACCGTCCCTCTAACATCATACACCCGCCCCCCCCTCTCATGTTGACTGTGCTACTCTGCTAAATGTGTTGTGGTGCACAACTGCACATAGGTCCCTGCTGTGCCACTCTCCGCCGCCTACTTGACAAGCTGAACAGCTGAATTCCCATTAGGTGGGAACGGGAACGCGTGCAAGTGGACCAGCCTGTCACTCAAACCAGACAGGCGAGCCTCTCTCTCTCTCTCTCTCTCTCTCTCTCTCTCTCTCTCTCTCTCTCTCTCTCTTTCTCTCCCCGCCCCCCTCATTTCATTTTATGTCATGCATCTCATCAGCAACACTAGGAGCAAAATGGACAGATGTGGCCTTTGAAGCACAACATTTCAGTCCCCTCTGTTGTTCTTAATCAACCTTCATCGCTGTCATCAAACTGTATGATGGGACATGTTGTAGTTGCATGTGTGTGTGTGTGTGTGTGTGTGTGAGAGAGAGAGAGAGTGTGTATTTGTTTTCAGACACACTTTGTAGCTACCAGTATTGTCTTGTCACTTTTATCAGACTGCCTTTTGAATACAATAGGCTGTCAGTTGGTCTGCAGTGTTTTCAACACAAAGACACTCGTTAATTATGGAGTTGGGATTGTTGTGGTCTGATTAAGAGGCGTGTGACTCATAAGTAATTACCTCATATTGTGGCAGATGGCAAAAGACACCTCCAGCTCAAAATATAATAATGAAATGAGCCAATAATGGCAATTATATCATCACTGATGAATGTGTGGGTGGGTTTGTTCCAGTATGGACCCTTTCAACAAGGTAAACACAAACAATGCTTGAACATTCTATTTGGGCCCCAATCTACTTCCTCTGCATTAAGATAACATATGGAATGTTAAAAAGGAAGTCTTGTGGGGCCAACTATGATGCTGATAATGGAACTCTCTTGAAAGGGACCATAGACCCTTTCAACAATAAAAACAAAAACATTGCTTGAACGTTCTATTTGGTTCCCAATCTACTTCCTCTGCATTAAGATAACATAGAATGTTAAAACAGAAGCCTTTTGGGGCCAACTATGATGCTGATAATGGAACTCTCTTGAAAGGGTCCATAGACCCTTTCAACAATAAAAACAAAAACATTGCTTGAACGTTCTATTTGGTTCCCAATCTACTTCCTCTGCATTAAGATAACATAGAATGTTAAAACGGAAGCCTTTTGGGGCCAACTATGATGCTGATAATGGAACTCTCTTGAAAGGGTCCATAGATAACATGATGTCTGAGAATGTCTGTTTCTGCATACTGAAGCAGTGGTCAATATGGCCAATGTGTACCATGCTTGTATCTGCAATGGTGTGTGTGTGTGTGTGTGTGTGTGTGTGTGTGTGTGTGTGTGTGTGTGTGTGTGTGTGTGTGTGTGTGTGTGTGTGTGTGTTAGGAGACAACAAATAGTTATCACTGCACCAAGGCAGAGCAACATCACTAGGAAATTGACTGAGCAGTCATCCCCATTTTTAGACAATCCTCATGATCAATGCTGTGAGTTCTCCACACCAACCCCCTCTGCTCTGAGCCTGTGTTTGTGTGTGTGTGTGTGTGTGTGTGTGTGTGTGTGTGTGTGTGTGTGTGTGTGTGTGTGTGTGTGTGTGTGTTGGGTACCACAAGACTCACTCAACAAGGGGCTGTGTGCTCCCTATGATATACTCAGAGGGAACACAGTGAACTACTATAACTACCAGCAATACATCACGTGTGTGTGTGTGTGTGTGTGTTAACATAACCAACAACAATACATCACATGTTTGTGCGAGAGAAAGAGAGAGAAAGAGAAATCATCAACGTCAACCTGTCTCCACTCTCGACATCTAACTTGATGTTTTCCTGCAAATTAAAGCTCTTCATCAAGCCTCCTTGAATCCCTAAATGTAAAA
>NC_055965.1:11460460-11515460 GCF_018492685.1 Alosa sapidissima
CACACACACATTCAGACACACACTCACATACACACACACACACACTCACACATACACACACACACACACATGTGAGTGCACACACACACACACACACAGACATCCACAAACACACTCACACTCACATATACACACACACACTCACACACGCAGACAAACACACACACACACACATTCAGACACACACTCACATACACACACACACACTCACACATACACACACACACACACATGTGAGCGCACACACACACACACACAGACATCCACAAACACACTCACACTCACATATACACACACACACACTCACACACGCAGACAAACACACACACACACACACACACACACACACTGAGTCAGTTGCAAAATGCATCTCTTTTTTGTGTGTTGTTTTCTTTGCAAGAGGCACAGTGTGCTACAAAGCAACTTGTCACTTTTTCTTGTCAACTGGTTTAAAAAAAAAAAAAAAAAAAAACAAACATTCAACTTTGCTATAGTATAGTATAGGTCAAGGGCAACAAACCAATGGGGGGGGGGGGGGTGGTACGAGACGCAGACGGGCTTCTATCATACCAACACTTGGTCACGGTACGGGTCCTCCAGCAGTGGAATGGGAGATGCCTGGACTGGTCTGTCCTTTTTCCCTTTGGTCAGGACGTCTGTCTGTCTGTCCATCGGTCCGGAGCGTATACAGTACTAGCACAACCCTGAGTGAGAGCTGTCCACTGTGCATCCGTCTCACCCCCGTCATCAGTGAGATGGGACCGGAGGGCAGACGGAGAGAAAGATGTCTATATGTTAGGTCAGCTACTGAGAGAGATAGAGAGAGATTAGTGGTAGGGGTGTGTGTGTGTGTGTGTGTGTGTGTATGAGTGTTTTGTGCGTGTTTTGTGTGCTAGTCTCCAGAGTGTGCTTGTCCTCCAGTCTTTGGGCCTGAGCCCTGCATTGTGCATCTACATAACATGACATCAGTCTGTTCGTCCTGCCTTTTCCTCCACATGATATGATATGCAGGCAGTCAGATCAATCAGAGGGGCCTCGTGGCCCTGGCGGGATTTGATTGGAGAGCCATCAATAGAGAGCAGTGTGCGGACCAATAGGAGAGCCAGAGCCAGGCGTGTGGGCGTGGCCCTTTGGGTATGGCCCTCAGGGTGAAAGGTCATGGGGTCACAGGGACAGGAGAGACAGAGAGAGTGAGAGAAAGAGAGATTGAGAGAGAGAGAGAGGTTGGCAGAGTTGTCTCGATACAGCAGCCTGGGGTCCTGAAGCACATGAACCCCAACACGTTCAAGTGAAGACGTGGTCAAGAGGAGGCATCAAAACTAGGGAGAGGGAGAGAGAAAGAGAGACTCTTATTCATCATTGCTGATGCACTGAGGACTTTGCAGGTTGGTCAGAGAGGGGTAATGCCTAAGGAACAAGGGAAGATCACTACAATACACAACCGGTCACATAGGTACGCACACACACACACACACACACACACACACACACACACACACACACACACACACACACACACGACAAAATAGGAATCAAAGCCGAAAATTTAACCAAAACAAAACACAACAGAACAAAGAGGCAAACAACAGGACGGAACTGACTAGAACAGAACCGGGGAAGAACAAAGAGTGAGGACCGGCACCCAGGGCAGATCAGTAGCAGTGGGGGAACTCTTGTTTGGGGAGCCGGGGTTTCCCCAGGGAGGCATTCTCTGCCTCTGGTCCATTAAATATTTACACAGCCATTTCCTGCTCCAGCCAGGGCTGCCCACAGAAGACGGGGACACAAGCAGGGTCACCTCTACATCTTCACTCAAGATACCCTCCAACACACACACACACACACACACACACTACACACACACACACACATTACACACCACACTCATACAAGCACACTGCTACATTTATACCAGTAATCCTGGTCATCTGGACACACAAAAATACACACTACAAACAACACACACACACATACACACACAGAGAGAGAGAGTGAGAGAGAAAGAGAGAGAGAGAGAGAGAGTGTGAGAGACACTTGCGTAAAAACTCACCTGTCCCACATCTTGACATTTCTGCAGTTGGTGCTGCAGCAGCCGGCCGATATCAGTGCTGCAGAGAGAGAGAGAGAGATGGAGAGAATGAGTGAAACAAAGAAACACACACACACACACACAAAGAGATCAGTGAAGGCCTGCACTGCGCATATAAACCTGCTCAGCGCCCCTCCTGAGTGGGCCATCTAAATGAATCAGGTGTGTAATTCATAATTCAAATCAACAGTTCCAATGCAGTGTCTGGGTTTAGCAAATAACCATGGCAGTGCAGTTTACGCACAGGTGTGTGGACATGTCTGGACAGAGTGCTCCAGTAGGCAGTGGTTAGTGCTATGCCAAGTCCATTACCAGACATGAAGTAAACACTGGTAAGATAGTCTGACAGGTAAGATAGACTGCGAAGACGAGAGAGAGAAAGAAAGAGCGAGAGAAAGAAATAAAGAGGGAGAGAGAGAATGAAAGGGGGGTTAAAAGGAAGGACAGGGAGAAAGAGAGAGAGTGCAAAAGGGAGAAGAAAAATAAAGGGATAAACAGACAGTGGTATAACAGAGAGAGAGAGACAGAGAGAGAGACAGATAAAGGAGAAAACCAGGCAACGTGAGAGAGCAAGTGTTGTTCTCTTGACCCCCGTGACCTTGCTGTACTGCTGCACTTTTGTATTGCTTATTGTTTATCTTATCAATGCTCATTTTGATTGAATTTTTTAGTCCATATGCTTTGACAGAGTTGTTTTGTTTGAATGCATTGAGAAAGATCAGAGGTAGAGAGAGAGAAGGAGAGACAGAGAGAGATGGAGAGAGGGGGAGAGAGAAAGAGAGAGAGAGACCAGGTGAGTGAGTGTCCCTGTCAGACACGTTTGCGGTGGCCTGGGTGAGTGCGGGGGTGTTGGCTGTGGGTTTTGTCGCTGTCAGCTCCAGACATGAGCTGCTGGCTCTGAGAGGCCTCGTCTCCCTCCCACCGCATCACTTCCTATCTCAGTCTCCCCTCCGGCACCACAGCCCTGTGTGGGTCCACGCCCCTGTCCCTGGTCACTGCTCAGCTCTCCGCTCCTGTCTCCACACGCTCCTGACTGACCACTGGATACCAACCTCCAGCCTCCAGTATTCACTTATTTTGCATGATACATTTTTTATTAATTAACATTACTTTTGTAGAAATCTGCTTTCACTTTGACATTAAAGACTTTTCCTAAATTATTGTAAAAAAAATGCCTTATTAAATTGACCAGAATTCCAATTATAAAAGCCAATATATATCCAAGGAGGGTAAATAGTTTTAGGCACTGATTGTTTACAGTGATGTAGCTGCAGCACAAATTATATGAGCAAATAATGGCTTTTTACAGAGGTAAAGGGCTATATGGTCAGTATGGACGCTATCTATCATATTAGAACCCAGCCAATCGCTATCTATCTCATAAATATTAGAACCCCTGCCAATCACTATATATCCCATACATATTAGAACACCGCCAATCACTATATATCCCATAAATATTAGAACCCAGCCAATCGCTATCTATCCCATAGATATTAGAACCCAGCCAATCACTATCTATCCCATAGATATAAGAACCCAGCCAATTGCTATATATCCCATACATATTAGAACCCCGCCAATCGTGTAAGAAATCACAATCACAAGTACACAATTCAACCATTCAAAGTTAAGATCTGTTCTGTGAAATTCTCTCACAGGCTGCATGCTCTCTCTCTCTCTCTCTCTCTCTCTCTCTCTCTCTCTCTCTGTGTGCTGCTGCACACATATGTGGCAGTATGATAACAGACTAAGAAAAGAACATGTTTCATTAAAATCCCAGCAGCAGTGGAGATTCCCATTATCACCACTTTACCCACGATGCATTGTGTTCCTCAGGTGAGGCACGCTTGTGTGGCAGCTGTGAGGATTAATGAAACTCCCCAGGTAGGAGCAGAGAGAAGCAGAGGGGACTTCAGATAGAGAGAGCTAGAGAGAGAGAGAGAGAGAGAGAGAGAGAGAGAGAGAGAGAGAGAGAGAGAGAGAGAGAGATCATGGCTGCCAAAAGAGCAGTGCATCTGTGGTGACTGAGGTGTACTTTCTCCTATATATCAACAATGTGTCAAAGTAGCACAGAACAAACTAGCTTGCTAAATTGATGCACACAAATTAATCAGAAGGAAAGAGGACCGACTGCTCCACTGGCTGCACAATGTGTTGAGGGACAGTGAGTCTGACATCAGCATCAGCCCACACTACTCTAGGTCACCTTTTGCATGTGTGTGTGTGTGTGTGTGCCTTTGTTTCTCTTTGTTTCATTATTGTTGTATTGTCATTAACATTTGTTCTTCCATTTACTTCATTACTGGCAATGCTGTAATGCATTGCACTCAGGCTAATAAAGCCCAATGATTTAAACTGAGCTGAACTGAGAGAGTGGGGGATAGAGAATTAGAGAGGGAGGGAGAGAGAAATGGGATGGAATGAAAGAGCCAGAGAGAGATGCATCAGGATGGAGTGATTGGAAGATGAGGTTTACCGTAGATGTTATGTCAACATTAACAGACTATGATTCACACAATAATGTGTGTGCGTGTATGTGTGTGTCTGTGTGTGTGTTAAAGCAGCACAACAACAATCATACACTGTAGATCACATCTAAGAAGATGTATTTGTATGCGTACATGTATGTATGACACAAATTAAGCATCATCACACACATAATGTGCCCCCCCCACCACACACACACACAGGCCACCAGACACACATACACATACAGACCAACAGATACACACACACACATACACACACACACACACACACACAGGTTCAGTGGGTATTAGAGGAGTGGGTGTGGAACGTAGACCTGTCCTCGCACTGATTGAGCGAGTCAAGGTCAGACAGCAAGACAAAGTGGCAAAGTGACGTGTGTGTGTGTATTTGTGTGTGTGTGTCTCTCTCTCTTTCTCTCTCTCTCTCTGTGTGTTTGTGGTAATGACCTCTCGGTTCACGTGAGGGAGCAGAGCCCTGTTTTCGCACTGGCTGGATCCAACCTCCAGCAACACACACACACACACACACACACACACACACACACACACAGACACACAAAGCGGTGGGGATTTAGTGCACATCGATTGACCACTACAACCATCTCATGCACTTATTATTCCAGTGCAGGCCTGCTATCTCCAAAAAGCAAAAGAAGTGGAAGAAACTATTAACTATATAATTACAATATACAATATTAACTATATAAAAACAACAAAAGGACACTGTCCTCTTTTTCTGAGGTCGTTTTTAGAGGTCAGATGATGACGTTACGGGGATGATCCCATTCAGATTTGCCTCACGTGGGGTCCAGAGGTGCTTATCAATATTTACGGTATTAAATAGCAGCGTAACGTTCGCTAATATGATTTGTAGCTTAGTTAAAATAAGGGGATACCAAAAAAATAAAATACCCTGGAGTATTTTAGGTCCGCTAATCCCTAATTACCCAGTGGCCTCCGGGAAAAATAGGGCGGAGAGGAGAAAGACACATAGAGGGAGAGAGAGAGAGAGAGAGAGGGAGAGAGAGAGGGAGGGAGGGAGAGAAAGAGGGGGAGGGAGGGAGAGAGAGAGAGAGAGAGGGAGGGAGAGAGAGAGAGAGAGAGGGAGGGAGAGAGAATGATGATAGGGGAGTGTATCCCTGCTCACTGTGCTTGTTAAAACTTTGTTTGCTTCCATGTTTTCATATTCTTTCCACTGCTTCACATTTGTGTTGATTGCTAATTGCCTTTTTTCACTCGCGCATGTCAAGTGTGTTTTATGTCAGCCTTTTTGTTTCATTAAAGTTTATTAAAGTTTATTTTTATGAATAACACATTGATATTGTTGTATCAAGTGAGTAGGTAAATACTAATTATGGTGAAAGGCAGAAAGATTTGGGCCACAAGAGCAGCCAACAAACAACAAATGCTTTGTTTTAGAGATTCACCGGCCACCGTAAGTTCACAAAATGCAGACTCTGATGTCACATTATGACATTACCCTTTGACATCAAATCATGAAATTACACTTAGATCCTAAGTTTGTCATTGTAGTTTGCACTATCCAGACGTACAAAAGGCTACTTGTTTAACCTTTTCTCATTTCAAATTCTTTCGTTACTGTTTTTTTCATTTGGTTACCTAAGTAGGATTTATTTAGACTTCACTCTGGAGTTATGTGTCCTCTGTTGAATAAATATTCCCTGTTATGAACACAAGAGCTTTGACTTTAGATTAGTTTTGCCAAAAAAAGACAGGACATCTCCAAACACTCATCCTCAATGTCCTTTATGCAATGCACAGGTGCTCAGGAAGAAGAGAGAGGGAGAGAGAGAGAGAGAGAGAGAGAGAGAGAGAGAGAGAGAGAGAGAGAGAGAGAGAGAGAGAGAGAGAGAGAGTCATCCTGTGTGTGATGTTGTTATGTACAGTACATTATGAAGGCAAGTGTGAGTTTTCGATTAGGTAAGATCCTATATAGACAATCTGATACCACTTAATCGGTGTGTGTGTGCGTGTGTGTGTGTGTGTGTGTGTGTGTGTGTGTGTGAACATTAACATCACACACATGTGCTCATTCACACCACACCAATGTGCAAGGGGCTTCCTCAGCAGAACTCTATTATTAATAGTATTCCTAAACTAACCTAATCTTCAGTTCTCCATAGTTCTCAGTTCCTTGAAACCACAGCAGTTCAGGTTCTAAGTATTTTTTCAGGAAGTTCTACATAGAACGTTAAAGGACTTTTTTTTTGTACCCATTCTGGATTTAAAAAATGCAGTCCAGTCAAACAACACCCCTTTCCTCTGCGCTCCTAAGGCACTGGGGTGTTGCTAGCAGTTGAAACATACTAGGCGTCAGTCCGTTGAGTCTATAGGGTTCTCATATTGTCCCTTTTGCCACTTCATTGATCATTTATTCATTCAGCAGACGCTTCTATACAAAGGAACTTTAATACATACAAAGGACATTGTCCCCGGTGCAACATAGACTACGTCTACACGAAACCGCCGGGTGAATTTTCTCTTACCGCTTTCACAAAAAAAACTTGCATGCACACACAGAGGTGAAAGCGGCTAAAAGTGCTGTAGTGGTATGCCAGACCAGTCGATGGCGCCGGTTGTGCAGAGGCTTCACATTTAATTCGCGTGAATCGCGTAGAAGAAAACATTATTGAAACAGTTTGTTAAGCAGTCACCTGAAATAAGGAGACTATAAGGAGACTACAGACAATTCAGTTTTTAATTCAACTGTTAAACTTATAAAGTTCATTTTTTTTAAGGTTTGTGACTGCTATGTGGAATTTCAAATGCTTACGCATTGCATTAGGTCTGAGCACCACTGGAGAAAACATTAACATGCAGTAAGCTAATGTTTAATGGTGTGCCACAAAAGGCTGATACATTGTGCACATAAATCATGACAGGGACAAGAAAAAAACATTTTAATATGATAAACAAATGGTTTGGTTTGTTTTCACAAGCAGCTTCTCAGGTCGAGTGCGGTGGCTGAGTTGAGAGGTGGGGCTGTGTCTTCATAAAATTGCCCGCTGTGCCCTCTACACGCGTCTACACGGCAAAAGTTAGCCGGCGGTTTCAAAAATTCCCTACTTCGGAACCCGGTTACAAAAACTATCGGTTACAGTCTCCTAAACTGCCAGCGTCGTGTACACGCAAGGTGTAACCGATAACAAAAATTCACCGGTTTAAAAAAAAAAACAGCGTTGTGTAGACGGCCCCTCAGGGTCAAGTGCCTTGCTCAAGGGCACAATGGTGGAAGCTGGGAATTGAACCCACAACTTTTTTAGGGGCAGCCGTGGCCTACTGGTTAGCGCTTCGGACCTGTAACCGGAGGGTTACCGGTTCGAACCCCGACCAGTAGGAATGGCTGAAGTGCCCTTGAGCAAGGCACCTAACCCCTCACTGCTCCCCGAGCGCCGCTGTTGTTGCAGGCAGCTCATTGTGCCGGGATTAGTGTGTGCTTCACCTCACTGTGTGCTGAGTGTGTTTCACTAATTCACGGATTGGGATAAATTTCCCTCACGGGATTAAAAGAGTATACTTATACTTTTCAGGCTGACATGCTAGCCCAGCTCCTTAACCACTATGCTACCACCACCACCTCTTCACCCCTCAAGTGTGTAGGATTATAATCACAGACTAATCCTTTAAGACAATATGCATCATCCTCTATTAACACATATTATATAGACTAGCATAATTATAGACACACACACCGTTGGATATAAGGACAGACATAAACTGACAAGCAACTGTCAGAGATGGCAAACATGCACACTTTCTGTGCTCAAGTAGAAGTGCAGAAACCTGTGTTTAAAAGAGTATAGACTATATAAGTATAAGTACTGATTCAACTTATTTACTCAAATGAAAGTAACAAAGTACGGAGTCTGAAATGTACACAAAGTATAAAAGTAAAAAGTATGCTAGCCTTTTTACCGGCTGGGCAAAGCTCACTACATAAGTTAGCTAACTTATCCTCCTGTCACAGTAACAGGGACCAAAATCTTCAACCAAGATAATTTATGTGGCTAGTCTAGCTAGTTAGCTCATTTGAATTACATGCCAAGCTTGCCATGGGATTTTCACCTGAACTAACATATCAGTATATATACACCTTCCTTTCATTTTCCCTGGATTCTCCTGGATTCTTTTTCTATCATGTGGCCTTGATAGATTTATTTCCATCTTCACAGGTGATATCTTGAGTTAAACATTGTTTTCACAATGACATGCAACTGTAACTTCCGCGCTGCTTTGACATTGAAGCCTATTTCCAAGCATGGAGTGCAAACGTGCCAAATATAGGCCCAAGGCCATTAGGCTACTAGCCTACACATTCTTGTCTATCGTGGCTATTTTGATAGTGTATGACAATTTCTAAATAAGAAGATACATGAAAGAAAACAATGTTTTCCATTGTCAAGCAACCATTGTTTTGGCACCCTGTCCCCTTAGTGTGACACTGTCTGGAAGACTCAATGACACAAAGTAAAGATAATCAATAGCTGTCCTGAAATGCATGAAAGAGGAAAGTACAGTACTTCCTATCTGTATACACAGTATGCATGTACATGAACTACTGATATTAATGTGTACAAATGTGTGTTTTTCTTCACTTTGTAATGTTAAACATTACAAAGTGAAGACACACTGTGTGTTGTGTGTGTGTGTGTGTGTGTGAAGACACACACACACACAAACACACCTCAGAGTCACCCAAATACACAAACAGCTTACAATCAGCTTACAATCAGAAACACAGTAGCACTATATTAAAATGCCTCTCTCTATTTCTCTCTCTCTCTCCACAGCATCCTGTGCTGCAGTGTGGAAGCCTTCATGTCAGTGTGTGTGTGTGTGTGTGTGAGACTCTGAGATGGAAGGGAGGGAGATTGTCCACTCTGGAGGATTTGTAAAGAGGTGTCACCTCTCTCTCTCTCTCTCCCTCTCTCTCTCTCTCCCTCTCTCTCTCTCTCTCTCTCACGCTGCGGCGGCTGCTCTTTCCTCCACAGCCGGTGTGAGGGCACAAGGTTAAGCCCACTCAAAGAGCAGAGATGCAGCACGCCAAGCTGAACGCCCAACATAGAGAGAGAGAGGGAGAGAGAGAGGAGGAAGAAGAGAGAGAGAGAGAGAGAGTGAGTGAGAGAGAGGAAGAGGAGAGAGAGAGGCCTGAATGTCTGTCTGCTTAGTCTCTCATAGATCTGTCTAAAGAGGCTCTTTGTGTGTGTGTGTGTGTGTGTGTGTGTGTGTGTGTGTGTGTGTGTGTGTGTGTGTGTGTGTGTGTGTGTGTGTGTGTGTGTGTGTGTGTGTGTGTGAAAGAGAGAGTGCGAGAACAGAAAGAGATGGTGGCAGAGACATAGAGAGAGTGCGTGGGGTGGGGGTGCTTTTGCAAAGTGACAGCAGCAGATGCACTCAAATAACAGGATATGTTTGTGAGTTAATGCATATGAGTGTGTGTGTGCGAGTGTGTGTGTGCGAGTGTGTGTGTGTGTGTGTGTGTGTGTGTGTGTGTGTGTGTGTGTGTGTGTCTGAAATGTACTGCGCACAATGTATCCTCACACGAATCACAGCCACATGATACTTGTGTGTGTGAGTGTGTGCATAAGTGTGTGTATCTATGTGAGTGTGTGTGTGTGTTTGTCTGTAAGTGTGTAAGTGTGGGTGTATCATGGCATCTCAATATTCACAATGAATGTAAATTCAAGTAAATGCACTCTGTCAGTATGCAGTCACACTCACAACCACGATCACACACACACACACACACACGTCTGTATTAGGGGCAGTATAGGCCTATTTTGGATGTTTATGCAATATGGAGTATTTGTGTGTGTGTCTCTCTCTCTCTCTCTGTATGCATCTCTTGCTTTCTCATTAATTCAAGCAGGCAAAAAGGGAATGAAAAATGAGAAATACAACACAGCGAGGACAAAAAAACACCATGACTTTACATGACCAGAGATGACTTTACATGACCAGAGATGACCACCCCCAAATCACCCATGACCTCTGATCTCAAATAGGCTTCACTCAACCTCCTAACAACCTCTCTGACCATTTTTGCCTTACATAACACATGACCACTAGCCTGACGAGCCAGACCCACATTAAAATGTAGGGTCTGGGCACTCACCGTTCGCAGTGCTCAGTCCGAGGGGCGGGATAATCAGTTGTCTTTCAAATTCCCTCTGCACGCAATAGGTCCCATGCGCTATGAGTCCCATGCGTTTCCCACCAGCGGAGCTAGTTGGCTAGTTCAAACGTTTGCCAACTTAATAAAATCTTAGATTCAATGATAACTGGTGAAAGTCGGTAGCCTGGGTGAATCAGTTAACAAATTTCAATTTGCCCTGCTGGTCTGTCTGGAGACCTTACCAATCAAGCCGATATCCAAATCACCTAAAACCCACGAACCAATCACAACCGCTTATCTGGCACAGGGTGGACTTTATGATGACAGACAGAGGAGTACATTTAGCCGCGCTGTTTAACACAACAAATGGGTTAGAGTAGATGTTAAAGGACATGAATGTGTTCTTCCTTTGGAATCGAGTAAAGAGCTGCATTTAAAACACAACAGATGTATTTGCTTCACTTCCCGGGAATTATTTGGATAACAGTTTAATGTTCCAATTTAAGTTGAATTTCACTGCTGGAACATTTCCTTGGAAACTGGAAGTGAGTGACAGGTCTGCAGGCCCATTCTCTATCTCTAGACATAAGCAGGGGCACACTGCACAAACGCAGATCATGCCCAATGTACCTACAATAAAATGTCCAGGATGTGTCTTATGTGTCATACACTTTGTACTGCCCCTTTTTTAATTCCAGTGTTTCAGCTGGAACTAGTTCCAAAGATTCCAGCTGACTTACACCATGTATGCTGATATTTATAATATAGTCTTGTCTTGCATATTCGAAAGATTTGGCTTGAGTTTCGTTTGAGCAAATTCAGCAGCCTTTAAAGAACTGGGGACCACCTGGTAGAGGGGCAGGCATCCATCAGATTAGTCAGTTAGTGTGAAAGACAACAGACAAACGGACCAACTTTATTCATGCAAACTTAAACAAAGAATCGCAGGTCTTCAAACTACAATTACGTTTTTTTCAGAAATTAAGGTCTCAGTATTCAGGTCTAGTCTGGTGGTGTATGTGTGTGTGTGTGTGTGAGAGAGAGAAAGAGATACAAGGATACAAGGATACAAGGAAGTTTATTGTCACATGCATATAGTTACTGGAAGTAAGAAATGCAGTGAAATTATGTCTGGTGTCAGCCTATTTGTGCAAAGTGGGGGGGTAAAAAGTGCAGTAGAGAGGGGTTTAGTAGATTAAGTGGCAAGGGCTGCATAAGGAAGAAACCTTGGGCAGATCCACGGCTCAAGGGGCTAACCCAACTGCCAGGGGTCTTGGTGTGTGTGTTGGGGGGATGACAGGGGAGATGGGATAGTGTGCTGTGTATGTGGGGAGAGGGCAGTGCGCAATATGTGTGTTGGGGAAGCTTCCTCATGAGACAATGTGTTGTGTATTGGGGGGGGGGGGCAGTGTGCTGTAAGTATGTTGGGGATGTGTGTTGGAGAAGCTTCCTGATGAAATAATGTGCTGTGTATGTAGGGGAGAGGGGGGGGGGGGCAGTGTACTGCAAGTATGGTGAAGGGACTTACTATTGCAAGCAGAGTACTGTATGTATGATGTATGTGAGTGATGAAGATGTGTGTGTGGGCGGGAGGGGAGTGTAGCAGTGACTGTGTATGTGTGTGTAGTGTGTGTGTGGGTAGGTGGGGGCAGTGTGCTGTAAGTATGTAGAGGATGTGTGTTGAAGAAGATCCTGAACACAATGTGCTGTGTATGTAGGGAGGGGGGGGCAGTGTGCAGCAAGAGCAGAGAGAGAGAGAGAGAGAGAGAGAGAGAGAGAGAGAGAGAGAGAGAGAGAGGTGTTCATGAGAATTTGAATCAATTTTGAGGGAAAAAAAATAAAAACAGCATTCTCAGGCCTAGTAAGAACTGCTGACTGTTTTAACAAGCAAAGACCCGACCCGACATGGTGTGCTAATCCATGGTGAACACGATGTTATGTTGGAAAACAAAGACTTGAGAATGGGTCTTCAGAGCAATATTTCAAGGGTTTTCTTTGAAAACAATCTCTGTGCTTAGCTGGCTGTGCAGGGGGTCGCTGCTTCAAAATATAAGTGGAGGCATGTCTTCTCAACCCCATCTCACTTTTAACACCTTCATTTTCTTTAGATTATCCTGTCTTTCTTTTCATTTTGCCCTTTCACACACTTCACACACACACACACACACACACACACACACACACACACACACACACACACACACACACACACACACACACACACACACACACACACACAAACACACACATTCAGCGGGAGAGAGAGCGAGACAAAGATTTCTTTTTCAAATCCAGCAGAAGGTGAGATTTTCCGCACCTGTTTCAGATCAGTGATGGAGAGAAGGAGTGATAGAGTGGAAAGGAAAAAAGAGAAGAGAAAAAAGGACACCTTACACCAGCCATTTGTGAGAAAGTCTCAGGCTCTTGCGAGTTCCATTGTAATTAGTCTATGACCAAAAGTGCCCCCCCCCCCCCCCCCTCTCTCTCTCTTTCACGTTCCACTATGCACTGGGCTGATCCATTAAGTATTGTCTGAGTGGGAACAGATTCTGGACAGGGTCAGCATCGATCACAAGGGAAAGTCAGACTCTCCCTCTGTGTGTCTGTGTTTGTGTGTGTGTGTGTGTGAGTGTGTGTTTGCGCGTGTGTGCAAGTGTTTGTGTGTGTGTGTGTGTAGACCAAGCAAGGTTAGGGTTTTTTCACTGTTGTGCCCCAGTTCTTTGAGGTTTGTTGTTTACTGTGAAATTACTAATTATTTGGTTCATTTTTGGTCTGTTATAATGTGCCTTTCATATTAAATTACTAATGAAGTACTGTTTTGGCAAACAGGTCAACAGCATATTCTTAAACGTGAAGTCTGGATACTTTTCTGAGTTACATGAACGTTGAATCAGGTGCACACACACAAACCAAACAGACAAACATACTCCCACCCACCCACCCACACACACACACACACACACACACACACACACACACACACAAAAAGACAGGGAGAGACAGAGACAGAGAGTGAAAGAGAGCAAAAAAAAGAAAAAGAAAGCGAGTGCTCACTCATAATGATATAAATCTTAACAAAGGAGCCAAAGGAGCATTATCACGTCGTTAACTATGAATTGTACGATTTCTTCTGGCTTCTTTTCTACATCTGACTTCTGAATTAGAGGACTTGTTATTTGTAGTAATTACACAAATGTGTTGTGGCACACACCTAATAAAAACGGGAAAGGGCAACAGCAACTCATTATTCTATATTTTCAGTCTACCCTGAGGTCAGTTCCATCCCTGTTCTACTTAGCTGGACATAGCTGCAGAAAGAAATTACTAGTCTACTATCACGAATCAATTAACTCAGGACTTGACTGACTGCCAGCCAAATAATAATCTATTTGAGCGGATGAGGGAGTGGGACTTCCATTGACCTATAAGGTTCTTCAGAGTCAATTATTAAAGATGCTGTTTTATTTGAGGTCAACAGCCAATCAAATTACTCTCCTCTCTTCTGTGATCCTGAGGCAACATGCTGATTGGCTGGAATTGTTTACGTCTCAGTCTGAGCTATGAGCCATGGGCCATATTCTAATTAGTATACAACTCTTTTTTTGCACCTTCAGTGATGTGTGTTTCTGTAAAAACATATACTCAGGCATGCCTATAACTCTGAACTTCAGAATGATGGTGTGCTCTCTCATGTACGAGGTATAATTCATTTATCCAAAATAGTTGAAAACTGTGTCACCCCCTTATTTCTGGCTGTTGCATTAACCTTGTGAATGTCATTAAAAATCCATAGAAAACATAAACCAGACATTGATTTTGAACATGAAAGTAGGGGGGACAGTATAAATAGCATCAAACAAAAGCATTTGTTTCAATGTGTCCCACAAACCAATAAACAATGGCGTAAATTAACCAAATTACAGCACATTTACACCTGTTTTTCTCATGCGGTCCTGGGTGCCCAAGCCCGTATAGCACTATTAGGCTATTAGTATTACAGTAATTTCCTGTGTATTAGCCGCATTATGTATAAGCCACAGGACAGTGTTTTATGCAAATTAAGACATACCTTAACTACCCCCGCGTATTACCCTCATAGCTGAAGAAATTTAGCAAAATCAATGTATAAACTGTGGCTAATAGTTGGAAAATTACAGTAGGTAAAAGTAATATTAGAATTGATACTAAGACATGATATAAATCAGCCTCTAGGGTTTCATCCTCTGATTGGGCCCAGTGTCACGTCCCAGTCTAGGGGTTCTATGGGACATGAGCAAATGATAGTGATAGGAGACGGCCAAAAATGGAAGTATAATTCAAAAATATTTATTTACAAAAATTATAACAATAAGAAAAATATGGACGAACGAAAAATAAGGCTGCCCAAAAGAAAGGCCTCAAAAGTAGGCCCAGGTAATCCCCAGCCTTTTCCTCGACTCTCTCTAGGGGAACAGGCAGGAGCGACAGTGACGGCCAAAAACCAGAGCGCGTGGCTTGCGCAGCGGTGTAGCGTGGCGTAGTAGCGGCCAACCCAGAATCCAAGAACGCCCCCAAAACCAAGAGACCTGCCGATTGACGTCAGCCAGCACCTTTTATAGTGCCGGCCCAGCAATTAAGCCCCCTGCTGGACTGTCTGAAATTAACCAAACACAAACTGCTTTTGTAAACCTACAACTGCTGCATCACTCCCGTCACCTTGGAGATAATAGCTCGTTTCTTTTTCTTGGCATTCCTCGGGAATCCTTATCATTTTCAAGCAAATGTGCTACCTAACAAAAATCGGATGGCAAG
This sequence comes from Alosa sapidissima, assembly GCF_018492685.1. NCBI lineage: Eukaryota > Metazoa > Chordata > Actinopteri > Clupeiformes > Clupeidae > Alosa > Alosa sapidissima. Next base: position 11,475,966 of record NC_055965.1, read on the forward strand.
CATTGGCATTTATGGCATTTCAAGCCTCAAGGCCAAAAGTAACCTTCCTTCATATCTGACAAATATTTTTTTCCCTTTCTAACCTTCACCTTATCTTTCTCTCAGTTATGGCAAGTTCAGATGTTTCATGTCTAATTCTCTCTCTCCCACACACACACACACACACACACACACACACACACACACACACACACACACACACACACACACACACGTCTGTGCTTGGTGTGAGGCTACACTGTGTACTGTACAGTTGATATCGTAAAACAACACGTCCTGTATTTAATGTCACAGAAAAATTGCAAGCTTAATATCAGCTGCTGATAACACAGCACACTCTTGGCTTAGTAATAGCCATGGTGCGTTATCTAATATTTACAAGCATTTAGAGGCCTGATGCCACCCAGCACTGACAATGATTAAACACTCTGTGTAAACACGGGAATCCCACACCAGGCCAGATTCCCGTCCAAACACCCTCTATAGGCAAACAAAATCAAAATGGACATCAGGTTTTGGCTTAGGCGTAGCTGCTTAGCTTGCTATTGTCCTTTTTTTATGTGTTCTTTTTTCTTTCTTTTCTCTTTCGCTGTTCTTGTTAGTCTGTCCATCAGGCAGAGAGAGATGGTGGAGGAGGTGGAGGTGGAGGTGGTGGTGGTGCTCGCCCGCCCGGGGGGGTCGCTAAGCAGTGGGGCCAACGCTGTGGCACACTCTCATCTCCTCCCCCAATTACTCGCCACAGATGTCTGATCTCCCCAAAGCCAGAGCCCTCTCTCAGGCTCATCAGCTACACACACACAGCAGAGGCACACACGCACACACACACACACACACTCACTCACACGCACGCACACGCACACACTAACACACGCACACACACACACACGTGTGCACGCACACTCACACGCACACACACAGACACACACACACTGTATCTGCAAGGGATGATGAGGTGTTTCGCTCCCTCTCTCCCATCTTCTCTGTCTTTCCTGCTTGCCAATATCTATATGGCTTTTTGCTCACTGCCTCTAATTAAATCTGTTGGTATGCAGACTTCTATCCTTCCATCCGGTTCTATCCAAACATACTATGTATTTGATCAATGGCAAAGTTGTTTCTCTCTCTCTCTCTTTCTCTCTCTCTCTGCTTCCTTTAGCCCATCCTGTCTTTCTCTTCCCCTCTCTTTCTCCTTTTCAACCCCCCCCCCCCCTCCCCCCATCCTCTCTCTCTTTCTCGGTCTGTCTGTGCTTCACAATAGCAGGCTGTTGGGAGGCCCATGGGTCCAGGCTGGGCTGGGTGTGGGCTGGGCATGAGCACTTTCCCTGCGTGCGCGTGCTGCTGCTGTTGCTGCTGCATGGCCACTGCATTCAGACTCCTGATGAAGGAGTACAGCAGCACATGCTCCCCTTACAAGCACGCACGCATACACACACCCATACACACACCCACACACACCTTACAAACACGCACACACAGACACACACACACACACACGCACATACACCTTACAAGTAGACAAGCAGACATACATATACCTGTCAAGCACACATACAGACGTGCGCGCGCGCGCACACACACACACACACACACACACACCCATAAAGTATTTTCCCTTGAGATGGTGTGGCATATATAACTAAGCCTAAATTCAGGCCAGTGGAGTTTAATTGAAAGTTAGGTCTCCACAAAATCCCCTCCCAGTAGGATCTCTTATTACTGTAAGCGTAAAACCCCAGCAGGTACTGCAACCTGCATAACACAGGCAGACAAACCACCCCACAACAGGAAACCGCTTAAAACAATCATGTGGTTCTATTTGTAATCTAGCCTACAACAAATCTCCATAACAACCAATGGTCTGACCGGAGTACTGACCACTCCGTGGAGGAGAACTAGAGGATACGAAAGGCTATGTTTGCGGGCCTGGTCTCGGCTTTGATGGCCCACTGCCCCTGGCTCTGGAGTCCAGCTGTGACCCCTGCCGATACAAGTCAGAGCAAGACTGCGCTTTTCCGTTGCCCTCGGACGAGATGGAGGTTTTGTGATGCATAAAGATGTTAGCTAAGCGCCGCTGAACCGTGCAGTGTGTGTGGAGGGAGGACACACACACACACATCTACACACACACACGCACGCCACACCACACACACACACACACACACACAAATCTACACACACACACACACACACATCTACACACACACACACACTAATACACGCACACACACACACACACACACTCATCTAGATAGACACACACTCTGCCAAACACACACCCCATAGACAGCTCTTTCTCTCTCTCTCTCTCTCTCTCTCTCACTCCACCAAATTGACCTCATCTGACAAAGTGTCAGCACACTGTTCTAAAAAGTACCAATGAAAGCGAGCATAACCACTGGGATGGGGATCACCACAGTGACTGACAACAACAGCTGGTGTCTAGAAATGAAATAACGCAGCAGCATTATGTCATATATTTTGTACATTTTTCAATATTTATCTCCAAATCATGCATTCATATATTGGGTTATCATATTTCATGTTACTATTTTTTTGAAACAACATTTTGAGACAACATGCGATTTGCCACTTTCAATTTTTTCCGAAGAGCTAGTTATCATCGTCTGATCCTTTTTTTAATGGTGTGTGGTCAAAAGAAAGTCCAGAACAGAATACCCTGTGACATTATTGGAAAAGCTTCCACAGCACAATATTATTGATTACATTGGTAAAGGACCGCCAGTTAACTTTCATCAAAGGTAACTGGATGTGTTGTTGGGGTTTGCAAGGTTTCTGCACACCTTTAGCTCTGTAGTTTTAAGCCCAAAACCTCTGTTCTCCTGCTTCGCCAACGTTTAAAGACCACCAATGGTGAGACATATCACGAGCGAGGATTTCTGCTTTGGATTTATGTTTTCGATCAATCTCAGCCCAGGTGGGCCAATTCAGGCATCAGTTCATTGGTGCGTCGTAAAGCCAATCCTGAAAAAAGCCAATCCTGGGGGTGGGACCATTCTTCATAAAGATGAAAACAACCTGGCTAAAATGTCAGCTGCAGAAGCTAGTAGTCAGTTAACAGTGTGTGGAGAGGGGGCGGGGCCAGATAGATCCCTATTCCTGGAATAAGGAAGAAGGTCTAAAGTTACATTTAAGCTATTTCAAGGCCATGAGCGGATCTATTCTCTAAAAAAAAAAAAAAAAAACGTCAGAATGTATACTTTAGAGGATCAGATGTAAAGGTAATAAACTGCTTTTAAACTTAGCCTTTGTTTTGACAGCCAGACAAATCAACAGAGAACATATTACAACAGCACTGGCAGTACAACACTGCCCTACCCCAAACAAATCTACAGCATTTGAACCAGAAGAAGCCTTTTTTCACCCACTCCAGCACTTAAAGTAGAGTCATAGCAAACATCAGGGGAGAAATGACACATTGCTGGCTCATACAATGGTGGCTCTATCTGTGCATGTATGTCAGCTTTCTATACCGGAGAAGGTGTGTGTTGGGGGGGGGGGGGGATGGGTGAAGCACGTGAAAGGTAAACAACAGAGAAGCGAAGCCCCCGCATGGCCTCAGACGCTATATTTAGCCGCCGGCGCGTCTCAGTGGGGTTGTATTTCCCAAGGTCACGGAGCGTGAGGGTCGGGCCACGGCAGAAAGACAAGAGGCACCAACGCTCTCCTTCTGCACACCATCCACACACACCCCCCACCCCCCCCCCCACACACACACACCACACCTCAACCTCCTCCCCCCACCACCCTCCACCACCTCCACCCCCCACTGCCCCTGCTGAGGGAACTCCAGATGGAGGGAGTGGAGAGAGAGGAGAAGGACGAGGGCAAGAGACAAGTGGATGGATGTGCTCTAGGTGGATCTGCTCAGTACATTCATACAGACAGAGAAAGGCAGGCAGACACACACACATACTTTACAGCCAAGCCTGAAGACACATGTGGACACTTTGTGGTTCAATATATGTGATCTCCATAATATGTGGATAATGGAGTGATTAGGCCTATTCCCTAACTCATACGTCTTACTTTACGATATCTATCCATGGCGTTCCTGTTCAGAGAATAAACTAGTATACTAGTGAAACATGATTCCGGCATGCTTCTCTCAACCTCTAAGGGTGAGCTCCCATGAGATTGTAGAGGTGTAGTAGTGGATAGTAACGTGTTTTCAGTTCAGGCTCTGCAGAATACTGACAGAGAAAGGCAGGCAGACACACACACACACACACACACACACACACACAGATCTGTCTTGTCAAATATAGACACACTCCTATGCATATGATCATAAATGAAAGATCACACACACACACACACACACACACACACACGTACACACACTCACTTACTCACTTTATCACTCACAAACAGACACACACACACACACACACATACACACAACACTAAGCTATAGCAGTGACAGATGTCGAGCTCTGAACAGAGACAGATGTTGAATAGCGCAGTGACTAGGGGCTACTCTAGACCTCCAAACACACCTTTGCCTTCCCAGAGAGCCACCCCCCCCCCCCCCCCCCCCCCAACACCCCCCCACCCCCTGCTTGAGTTACATCCTGGAGAATGTGGACTACACATAGCAAGTTATTAATGTGCCAGCAAGTGCCATTTCACTCGAGGCCCCCACTGCCCATCACCAGGGCTGTCCCCGAGAGACTGGCCGGCTCCACTCCGCCTTGGGGACATTGCAGCGTCAGCAGAAGGACCCCAAGACAAGTGACAGCGGCACACTGCAGAGTGCGCCGTGGGGAATTTGTTTGTGTGACAACGGGATGCATGTTATGCGGATGTGTGTTAGAAGATGCCATTGCACTCGATGCAAGGGTAGGCATCTGCAAATAGGACACAGACTTCACCAGTGATTTTAAAACGGCCCCCAAAAGGGTGGAAGAACCAACTGTCACAACATCCTTTTTTAAAAAGTAATACTCTGAAACAATTTTATAGCAACAGACTGTATAGCCTCATTACCTTAGTGAAAAATGTGCTCAGACACTGAGGCCTGGATATAGCAAGCACACTTAGTCCGCATGTCAGCAGAGTCAGGAACATACCACAGTAGCAAAAACAGTGTCTTTGATAAATATCTTCACTAGAAGAAAAGTAAAAAAAAATGCCTATAAAGGTATAATCTGTGATGCTGGTGAAAGGTTGTTCAAAGGTTGTTCAAGCAATGAAATGACACAACATGCTTCTGAACACAACGTGCTAATTGGCTGGAGATGACAGACAGACAGACAGACAGATGGACAGACATATGGACAGGGTGATTACTTCATTCCACACATCCATTTCAGTGTAAAGGCTTTTCTTAGGTGGAACACTTTGATGCATTTTTTTTTATCATGCCATTTTATAGGGAGCATTTATCAGTGTTTTTATCAGTTGTTAGCTGTTATCCTAAGCAATCTGCACAGCATGTATAATTAATCTCCTTTTCAGTCATTCAGAAGGTATTGACCAGCAGTGGTATAAATAAATAAATAAATAAGTAAGTAAGTAAATAAATAAATAAATAAACACATCATGGCTCAGAGGACTCCAAAAAACTAGCAACAGACGACAGCATTAAAGCACAGCAGGAGCCTAGTCTTCTTTGGCTTCCATTATGGATTTCAGCACACACAAATAAATATATAAATAAACAAACTAATAAATGAATGAGGGATTTAGGTATTGAATCGTCCCAATGTCTTCCAACACTGTTACTTATAGACGTCTGCTGGGGTGAACTGTGGCCAGACTAAAAGCGTAGTAGCCTACTGTTTATTGACACATTAGTCGCTCCATTAATAGGACCCATGCTTCAATGGAATGAAAAAATAAAATGACATGAATAATTCCCCCAAAACCTCTTATCAGATAATCCATGGCTGGCGAGCAAGGGCTGAAGCACAATGAGTTTGTCATAGGAATTTAATTCCCTCGTCAACATGAAATTGTATTTTGTGATTTGGAGCTGGACATGTACCAATCCAGGGACAAAAGACCCAGTGGTGGCGTAACGCGGGAATCCCCGCTGTTCACAGAGGAGCGCTGTGGCCACATACTTTACAGCCAAGCCTGAAGACACATGTGGACACTTTGTGGTTCAATATATGTGATCTCCATAATATGTGGATAATGGAGTGATCAGGCCTATTCCCTAACTCATACGTCTTACTTTACGATATCTATCCATGGCGTTCCTGTTCAGAGAATAAACTAGTATACTAGTGAAACATGATTCCAGCATGCTTCTCTCAACCTCTAAGGGTGAGCTCCCATGAGATTGTAGAGGTGTAGTAGTCACTGTGTGTGAGAGTTTGTGTGTGTGTGTGTGTGTGTGTGTCAGTGTTGTGCGTGAACGAGTTCAAAAGAACGCGTTCATTGAACACGCTAATTTTTTCGTGAACGTTCGTGAACGCAACACATTTTTTAATAAAGAACTTGAACGTGAATTAGTTCACATTATGTGTCATGAACGGCAGACATCACTGTAAATGAACGTTGGAATTTGTTTTCCATTGAAAACTGAGTGACATCTGTTTTCTCTTTTGAAACGCAACCAGAGAAAGTTCCTCCCTCCTGTATTCTCGCTGGTGCCGCTTAAATCATGTATCACCAGACAGAAATGGTTTTGACATTGTGTGCGCAATGCATTGCGGGCAACGTGTCCGGCTGAGAATAGTTGAATAGCATACTGGCTTCCGCACAACGTTACCCGTGATGAATTGCAGCAGAGCGGGGTAGGCATAGCAACGCCGCGTAGCAGGCAACGACGAGAGCGCGGAGGGCTGGATTTCATTGCACTAAGTATAGACCCTTTCAAGAGAGTTCCATTATCAGCATCATAGTTGGCCCCACAAGACTTCCTTTTTAACATTCCATATGTTATCTTAATGCAGAGGAAGTAGATTGGGAACCAAATAGAATGTTCAAGCATTGTTTTTGTTTTTATTGTTGAAAGGGTCTATAGAACTGGTCTACCTTGTCTGTAGGCTACTGCTGCAAGTTTCATCACCTGGTAAGAAACCCACAATTGCAGTGTCATGAGCAAATGTCTACAATGAGCCGCTTCAAAGAACGTATAGTGATTTCTAGCTCGTAGTGTGAAAAAAAGTATTTATTTGAATATCTCACGAAAAAAGTAAAATTAACTGAACTTTGAACTAGTTCAGAATTAAAAGTGTGAACTTTGAACGTGAACTGTTCACTTTGAGCATGTATGAACTGAACTTGAACTAGTTCAGAAAAGCTGTGAACTGGCACAACACTGGTGTGTGTGTGTGTGTGTGTGTGTGTGTGTGTGTGTGTGTGTGTGTGTGTGTGTGTGTGTGTGTGTGTGTGTGCATGGGTGACAGAGAGAGAGAGAGAGATAGAGAAAAAGATGGAGGGAGGGAGAGAGAGAGAAAGAGAGAGAGAGAGACAGAGGGAGACTGAGAGTATGCTTTTGTGTGTGCACACTAATGTGTGTGTGTGTGTGTGTGTGTGTGTGTGTGTGTGTGTGTGTGTGTGTTTATGTTTGTATGTGTTTGCATATAGACTACCAGACCTACATCTCCCTGTAACTGACCCCAGCACTGTCTCTGACACTGACTAACAGTCTTGGGATCACTAAAGAGGGTCGGAGACGACACCAGAGCCACCCCACGGTCCTCGATCAGGACTGGAGACCCTTTTAGCGGTAGCTGGCGCTAACCTTGTCTGGAGGAGAGAGAAGACTAATGAGCAGTGAAGAGCACATGTTATAAGGACAAGGGCATGCTGGCCAAGCTAATCCCCAAGTCTGCATAAAGCACAGCACAGCTAGACTGGATGCCTGCCGAACTAGTCCCGCCCACAACATTTTAGGTCGGGAAGTTCGGTCTGGAATTGTTCCGTTGTGGAGCAACCATGCCCGAACCAGAACTGTTTGAACCAATCAAATTGGGCTTTGTAAGAATATGGACAGATGAGCAACAGTGCCTCATCATCTGAGCGTGCTTTGTTGATTTTGTTTGCAACCAAACACTGGTGTGAACGGAATTATTTGTAAAAAACGAAGGAGGGGAAATATCCGTTTTTTTCGTTTTAGCCTACCCTGCTACGTATTTTGTGGTTTTAGATTATGCTATCGGGTGTTGTACAAGATATTGACAGCGCAACAATAATGACCAGTAAACAATATTAAGTCATTTGTGGAGATGGTTCCTACAGCTCACGATAAGCTATTTCATAGCTCCCATTGCTTAGGTCTATTCAGAGTGCAGAGGCATTTCCCCCTCTGTATCGGTTGAAACACGCCCCATGATCACGTCCCAATGGAGCAGTATCAGACTCAAATTCTGCCAAGAATCGAGTATGACGGCATCAGGCTACAGCACAGCAGCTATGAAGCTAATTCTAGCTGTTTGTGCTCACTGTTGCTATTTAGATGGTGAGATAGATTTGAGTTTAATTAAACAAATACTTAAAAACTGTACATTTAAACCCTGGTTGGTTTCATTTACACAATAGGTAAAGCACAAAGGTATTCTCTTAATTTGAACAGCACCTTTTGTAGTAACTTAAGCTTGTTAAAAGTCACAGGCCTTCCTCTTGTGGTTTCAAATTGATATAAAACATATGGCTTCTCCACATCAAAACGCCAGTTGCTCACGATGGGGTCTATTTTTTGGTGATAAAAAAGTGGGATAAAAAAGAAATAGTGCAAAGCAAAGCACATATTTCACCTTGAGGGAACGTCATGTGGCTCCTGACACTCAGCAGTTTCCTCAGCTAGAAGGCCTCAAAAGCCACCGTGGGGTATTTAAACACTCGTCAGCCCTTCTCCCCTCGTTCTTTCTTTTTCTCTTCCACTTGCTCTCTCTCTTCCCACTCTTATGTTTTCTCTCTCTCTCTCTCTCTCTCTTTCTCTCTCTCTCCTGACACGCTAACCTCGCCTAGCTCCTGAGGAGACAGGAGGTGAAGCTGCGGCATATTTGGAGAGGAATAATTAATGGCATCACAAGTCAGAGTGGAGGGTGGCAGCAGCAGCAGCAGCAGAAGCAGCAGCAGCAATGGAAGCAGAGCCAGCATCTTATTTCACACATATTTGTTTTTTCTCTCTCTCTCTCTGCTTTTTGAAATGAGCTCATTAGAAAAGGGGATCCCCACTGCCTCCCAGTTCTGACAATAGCTATTGCTCTTCCACACAAAAAGAAGAAGAAGAAGATCTGAATCGTGGGATAATGTGTTATTGCTGAGCAATTAATAGACTAACATGCTAACAACATCAAGATCATGGATTCAATTGCCACAGAGCATATACTGGAACTAAATAGATACAGTACTGTATCTGTACTGGAAACCTTTTTAGTAAAAGTGTCCACGTAAAAGTGTCTACTAAATGATATTAAAGGTTCTGCATCAGAGGATCCTCTGTCTTTTGCGCCGCAAGCCAAGCAGCAAGTTATAGGCAGCACCAGCAGCAGTCATAAAGTCACTTGTATAACCACAATTTCACGTTGGCCCCCCTGATAAAACATTTAATCTGAAACGCCATGTCAGGTTTAATGGAGTGTGTCTAAAGGCAGAGGGGCTTGACTAATGAGTCACTCGAAATGACACTGCGCCGTCAGACCTCCGTAGAGTCGCTTTCCTCAGCTAGCCTGAGCCTCCTACTGCACTCCCACTGAATCCCGCTAAATGCCAGAGAAGAGATGGCCTCCACTTTCAGTCAGACAGGCTAACAATCATTCATAGCAGAGTCTCAGGTTGAGCTACTGAATGAGGACGTGTTTTAATAATTCAGGATATAAGATCACTGTGATGCATTGCGTCTTTATCTTTTGAGTTTACAAAGGCAGTCTCATCACACAATGATTCCACAGAGGAATCAAAGCAGATGCTGTCTTAGTCGGCTAAGTGTGACTGAGCAGCTACACCACACAGTCCCAGTATGTTATGTGATCTCATTAAATCATAACCCAATAAATAAATCTACATAAAATGGCAAGGTCCCTGATTGTAGCCACCTCTACTGTCCAAATATCACTGTAAAGGAAATATCATATGCTTTGCTATACCAAGGCCTGAATGTGTATTCTTGGCTACCATCAGTCAAGGTATACTCAATCCTTCACCCGGAGATATACTAACCCACCCTTCTGCAGAACTTGGTTCCACCATTATGTTAAATCAGCTAGTTGAAACCTTAATGCAGACATAGAATGGAACACCGTTTATATCTGAAGATATCTGCTGAATTTGGGCCAATGTATTCCCCAGTCTAATTATAGGCCTGTAAATGGGCTTATACAAAATAGCATCTGAGCATGTTTTTCACAGATCAAAGTTGCATAGCTTCTATGTTAACATCAGAGAGCAAGGTAAAATACTCCGTTCATCCATTCTGTCATCTCTAAAGCCCATTCCAACATCACACATTAAAGATTGACATGCTACACAGGTATTAATACAGATATCAAGAAAGGGTGGATGGGCAGGGCAGCCCTGCCTTAAACCAGCTAATCTCCACCACATCGCTCAGCTACTGTACCTGCCCGTGTGTCAGATTAAGGGCGGCCTCCAGTGTGATGATGATGATGATGAGGTTGATGGCGAAGACGACGGGGACCCACCGTTCATTCCGTTGTAAATGCTCCTGTGGTGGGGCGAGACTTCGTCCCCTGTCGGCCTCCGCTGCACGCCGTCTCGGCCGGGGCTGCCGAACTTCCCTACGCCGCCGTGCTCCGGACTCACACCGTACTGGTGCCGCAGCGTCTCTGGGCTGCCGCTGCCACCGCCGCCACCACCACCAACGCCACCACCACCGCACTTGTTGTGGTGCTCGGGGGTGCCCAGCAGCGAGCCCTGCCTGGGCTCCGGGCTGCCACAGCCACTGCCCATGCTGCCCACGCTGCCCCGGTGCCTCTGGAAGAACTCCAGACTGCCCATGGGGCTGCTGGGGCCGGAGCCCAGCTGGTGGTGGTGGTGGTGCTGGGGGTGGTGGGCGTGCGGGTGGGTGTGGTGGTGGTACTGCTGCTGCTGTTTCTGGAGAGGGGAGTCGTGGGCGCCGTGCTTGGGCCGCTGCTCGGGGCTCCTGCGGCCCACGCCGAGGCCACCGCCGCCGCCGCCCGAGCGGCTGTACTTCTCCGGGCTGAGCCCCCGCATCACGCGGTGGTCGGGCACGGAGATGGAGCCGCAGCGCGGGCGGCAAGGCTGGGGCAGGGTGTACGGGTAGTCCAGGCTGGTGCTGCGGTGGCGCGTGGGGAAGTGCTCGGGACTGGACACCTCGCCCCCACCTCCTCCCGAGCCCCCACCCCCACCGCCTCCCACTGAGGTCCTGGGCTTGTGGAGGTGCTCGGGGCTGCTGCTGCTGCTCCCCATCATCCCTCCTCCTCCTCCACCACCACCTCCTCCTCCTCCTCCGCCACCACCTCCTCCTGTGCCTCCTCCTCCAGCCAGCAGGGTCTGCTTGTGCAGGTGGAGGTGGTGGAGGTGGTGGTCGGAGCTGTCGGCGCTCCCGGCGCTGGAGGTGCTGCTCCCATCGCCAACATCCCTCATCAGGAGCCCCGTACCAGGCACCATCAGCAGGCTGCTCTGGCTATCGATGGAGCTCCGGCAGCCAGGTCCAGTTGTCCCCCCGCTCCCCACGCCTCCTCCTCCTCCTCCACCCACTCCGGTCACCCCAACACCTCCCCTCTCCCCCCCGTGCCGCTCCTCCTCCAGCAGCAGACACAGCTCCTTGAGCTCCAGGTTCTCCTTGATCACCTCCTCCTGCCGCTGCTCCAGCTCCTTGAGCTTCTGCAGGTAGAGCGTCACCTCCTTGCGCATGATGCTGGCGCTGTAGCGGCCCAGGCGCTGCCACTCGCGCGACACCCGCTTGCCTTTCTGGCGGTCGTCGTCCAGGAAGCAGCAGAGGTCGCGCAGCTCGCGGTTGTCCTCCTGCAGCTTCTGGTTCACGTCCTGCCACAGAGAGAGCCAGACAGTCATTGATCATGGAAACAGCAACGACGGCAGTGTAGTTCAGTTTTTCAGTGTGTGCCCTTCCTTTATTAATACGTTGCCATTTAACAGTGGGTATACGGACACAAAAAAACACTGTAGCCTATATACCAAAAAAGGGGCACAGTCAATGCAAAAAAGGTCTCTGTTAGAACACTTGGATCTACAGAGCCCTCAACACTTATAAATCATCTATATTGTGTTGTAAGTAGAGGTCTAAGAAAATATTAATACACTATGAGATTTCAAAACCCTAAGATAATTGCAATATATTGGATCGTAAACCCTGTGACATGACATATCATATCATCTTTCCAGGTACTTGCCGAAACACAGCTCTACACTGCAAGCTCTTTTGAAGAGTAGAATCTCGCACAACCTCAGTTCAGCTCAGAAACTCTCAACATAAAGTATACTACAAAACAGAAAAGTAAAGGCCAGAGATGTGGGCCAACGATGCAAGCCAAAGAGCCTGAAGCTTTGCATCATGTACAGTATGGCAGCTCTAACGACTAGCCGTCCATAGATCCCTTTATCTCTCTAGACAGCCATCCAGTGACCTACACCGCCCGTCTGTGTCCTGCTGAAAGACTGACTGGTCAGGGAGGAGGAGGAGGGTATTGGGGGGGGGGGGGGGTGGTTGAGGAGATCAGGTACCAGGCACCACTGAGGTCTGGCTGATGTCTAGTGTTTTTTTTTTTTTCTACATGCGCCCGTATCTCTCAAGGTGTGGACTCCAGCACTTCTGCTTCTGATTCACGCCCATTAGTCAGCGCTTGGCCCCCCGGACCTCTCCTCTCCTCTACTCTAATTATCTCACAGCCCGGCTACTTTCTCCCCTCGTGCATCTCAGGGAAGCTGACAGAGTCAGGTCCTGGCACTTAACTCTTAGCCCCTCTGATACCATATAGCTCTCTATAATGAAGCTTGTCTTTTTTTTTTTTAAAGAAGGGATAGGGAGCAGTTAAGATGTTTAAGTCTCCCGTGCGTATATGCTCTCTCCTCCTCATCAAGCGTCACTGCGGCGCTGGGACTTGGCAGGCTGCGGCCGAACCTGGATATTATCTCTGTGTGGATGATTTAATGAGGAGTGTCCTGCTATGGTAAACTGTTTGCCTGCTGAATCGCCAGACGATGCTTCAAAAAAACATGCGAGATATGCTGTAGAGAGAGCTGGGGATTGGGTGTGTGGGTTTGAGATGTCATCCTGAAATATGGTGAAGAGCTTGTATTATATAGCGCTGATCATTAGGCTGTCCTGCTGCTCTCAGGAATGCAGACAACAGGTGTGTCCTTCAATTATTCACTAGAAATTGGGTGATTCAAATTGTTAATTAATCACATTTCACAGTTGTATGTCAGTGTATTCACTTACAACCTGATCCAACCTTTATCTTGCTCATGTAGGCTAACCCATCACACACACACACACACACACACACACACACACACACACACACATACAAACACTTCATCTGTCTATTTCCTCACTGAGATTACAAGTGTGACAGTGAGATACTCAACCTGCCGTGCGCATTCGGGTGCCCCTGAAAAACTATGATCTCATCCTTGAGAAATGCGCGCGCGCCCCCTCACCTTCAACCCCCGAATCTCGTTCAGATGCAACTGGAGGCTGCGGTTGACCTCGCGGATCAGATTGGCGTGGTCCATAATGACGCTCATCTTGTCCGCTTCAGACCTACGCAGCCGCCGCACCAACTCCTCCTTGGTCCACTTCAAAAGCTCCTCGTCCGACAAATTTACAATATCCTCTGCCGGACTTTCCGTCCCCTTGGATATTGACAGCTGCAGCTGGGGCTGGGTAGCTTTCTCCATGGGCACGGATGAGCTACAATACAACAAACTACTTGAAAAATATGCACAGGGCTCCTACCAACATCTGTCCGCATCCGAACCGAGGCGGGTCTGGAACACACTGAAAAGCGCAAGCTTACGATAGCTATCGGGGGTTAGGCTACTCTTTCCCACTAAGCAACAGCTGAGGATTATCAGTTAGTTGAACGTGAAAAAGGCTACACCCGGCTCCTCCTTACACCTTCTCAGCGCGTGCATAGTTCCTCCGAGTTTGCGTGTCAAGACAGCATCAAAAGCATCATGCGTCCAGGCTGGGGGGATCCACGGCTTTGCGCCGGCACTTGATGTGCACGCCTTCGTCTCGTTCCGCACTCTCCACCAAGGTATTGGGGAGGATGCACAGCAGCATCTCCGGCAAGTGTACTGGTTAAGAGAGAGAGCGTGACTGCAGTATCGACCTCTCTCTCTCTCTCTCTCTCTCTCTCTCTCTCTCTCTTTCCCTCTCACCCTCCCACCCTCCTGGGGGGCTAGACGTTGATGGTGAAACAGTGCCATCTACAGAATGACAAAGGAACTGATCTTGGCTGGGTGGTAATTATGACCGCCGCGCAGCGAAGCGGCGGTCATATAGGTTTAGTCAGATTTTTTTTTTTTTTTTTCGTTTTCGCATGTCCAAATTTCCGTAAAGGATTCCCGGGACACTGAAAGACCGGGGTAGACGAAACTTGGTGGGCATGTAACCCCACATGGATAGCTGGAACCATCGTTTTTCGTTTTGATCTGTAGCCCCCCCGCTGGACTGCACCCCCCGAAAGGAGGGTAGGGCAGACACAGTTTTCTGTGAATATCTCGAGAACCGTAAGGTTTAGGAGGACCATTTTTTTTGTATGTTGATCTCAAGGGGCCATGTCAACCCATTCCATAACCACTCATGTCATGTTTAGCGCCACCTAGTTAAACACAAAACATTGTTGTGTTGTAATCGCAGGTATCTGTGACCTAACATAGTCAAAACTGCACGAAATTGGAAGTGTAGGATCATTATGACACCCTTTGAATGCACGCCAAGTTTCGTGGAATTCCGTTAATGGGGGGCCACACAATAAATTAATTTATGTTACTATACACCAACTGGCCTGTAGGTGGCCGGAGACAGTTTTCTGTGAATATCTCGAGAACCGTAGGGCCTAGGAGGTCCACCTTTTTTTGTATGTTGGTCTTAAGGGGGTATGTCAACCCATCCCATTACCACTTATTTCATGTATAGCGCCACCTAGTTAAAAATTAAAAAGCAAAAAATGAGGTGTTTTCATCACAATATCTCTGGCTGACATGGTCAAAACTGCACGAAATTGAAAGTACAATAAAATAATTTATGTGTACATTTAGTGACCGTACACCAACAAGGATTCCCGGGACGCTGAAAGACCGGGGTACACGAAACTTGGTGGGCATGTAACCCCACATGGATAGCATGGAACCATCGTTTTTTGTTTTGATCTGTAGCCCCCCCGCTGTACTGGACCCCCCGAAAGGAGGGTAGGGCAGACACAGTTTTCTGTGAATATCTTGTAGGGCCGTAGGGCCTAGGATGACCAATTTTTTCCGTATGTTTGCCTCCAGGGGTCATTTTAACCCATTCCATGTGCACACATGTGCATAAACAGATACACATGCACACACATACATTCACAGTAATCATACGTATGACACATACTCACACAGTAGACATATGTACGCATGCATGCCCATGCACAAACACACATACGCAGGCAAACACACAAGCACGCACACACACACACACACACACACATACACACATACACACACACACACACACACCCACACACATAAACATAAACATGTACACACACACATGCACACAATTCAAGAATTTCTCAGAATTATGAACAAGCAAGATGGGGGTGGGGTTGTATAAAATGAATTTTACATGTGAAATCTATGAACTAATCATGTTTTGGTACTTGTTGTCTAGCAGATACCAGTGAGAATTGAGTGTGGATAATGCAATTTAGTGAGACAGTTAGAATCATATGCCTTTCAGCGTGATTTATTTTTGTGGAAAAAATGTGCTGGACTGGGCGGCAGTCATTTTTTGTACCGCTCGGTGGTACATCAAGTTTTAGTCATAGTAGCCTAGACATTTACATTTCAATGTTAAATGAATAACACAATCCAAGGGCCTATAATGAATTTCCAATGGAGCACTAGTCTAGGCCTGTAGGCCTAATTTATGTAAGTCAGAAGAAAGATAGGGCCTACTATTTTTAAAGTTAAGATTTAAAACAAGCAAACAAACAAAAAAAACGACTTACCGTAGAAGAGAAATACAAAAAAGAATACTACTAATAACATAGAAATAATTATGGAAACATTTGTATCAAGGGAAATTCGATTTTCAGCTTCTCTGCCTGCTTGAGGGAGGAGTGCGTTTGGTGACGTCTCGGAAACATGGAACCAATAGTAAACTGCTGAATGTGTAGTAACACGTCATTCCACAGCGGAGAAGAAACCGGTCGGGTTGAGCCCGGTTGAGCGGAGTTGCCAGCCGAAATTTCATTGCCCATCTGCTTCTTTTAGTGCAGATGTGATTGGTATACAACATAAGCTACATTTTAATTATTTATTGCCGTTTGGATTTACGGATTCATCCCAGGTATGAGCATCAAACTGTTTTCCTTTTGAACTAGGCCAGCTCAGGTTGGGCGAAACCCCGGATTAGCCCAGTGAACCGTCGCTTGTTAGCTTGATAGCTTTTTGGCTAGCTTCATTTCTTGACTGCTACACTGCTAGATTTCCAACGTTAACTGTTTAGGTTTATGGTCCTGTGGTTTAAGTTTGAGGTTGGTTTCACAGAAGGCATTGGGCAGACGGGCTTTTAGTTGTAAGGTTTAATTAAATCGTCTGTAGGGAGTACCGGGTAGCTTCATAGCATAGTTAGCATTTCTTCGCCGACCCTACCAGCTAGCCAATAACCCAGATACCGGCTGAGAAGCATCCGCTGTTTTAAAGAGTCAGGTGATCATTCTGGTCTGGTTTCGATAAATACGTCTCGATGTTTTGAATTACTGACGTCTGCATTGACATGGTTTGTTTCAGATGCGTGATGTGGTGATGGATGTTGATATGAACTTCAGGGTTAACTTTAGTACAAGTGCTGAGTAGCCCAAACCTATGACATGTCACGTTAACTTTGCCCAACCTATGATGTGTGTATTGTATTGAAATGTATTCTTCCCTGTGTAGGGTTGCTTTGAAGTTATAAGTTAGTTTTGCTTGTCAATATTGTCAACTTCAGCATTATTTTTCAGAAAAATCAGATAATTGATCACTGCTGCTAGTTGCCTTGGATAACAGCAGGTACTTCGGTAAAGTTAGACAGAAATTGGCAGATTAGCAAGATTCGCGTTTTGCTGTTCAATAAATCATAGGATAAACGTTTTTTCATTGCATAATAGAGAGCTCTATCTAACCGTAGTAAGGTAGACAACGAGCTACAACCCGGTTTCCATCAATAAAAATATATTATAAATAGGCTGAGCATAATTTCCACAAAAAACAGGTGTAGTATGTTGATAGGGAGGCCCTAGATGCGTGGAGTGATTTTGGAAGCACTAGGCTTAATAACACTGAAGCTATTGAATTTTTTACCAAATACAAATATATTATAGGCTAAGCCAGCTTTTCCAAAATTAGCAGGTGTAGTATGTTAATAGGGAGGCCCTAGATGTGTGTTGTGATTTTGGAAGTACTAGGCTCAATGAGACTGAAGCTATTGAATTTTATCCCCAATAAAAATATATTATAATTAGGCTGAACATAATTTACCAAAACAAGAAGGTGAAGTAGGTTGATAGGGAGGCCCTAGATGAGTATAGTGATTTTGGAAGCACTATGATCAAACAGAGTGAAGCTATTGCATTTTTCCACCAATAAATATTGTAAATAAGGCGAGTCAGTTTTTCCATAATTAGCAGGTGTAGTATGTTGCTAGGGAGGCCCTACCTGTGTGTTGTGATTTTGGAAGCACTAGGCTCAATAACAGTAAAGATATTACATTTGTCCCCTATTAGAAATATGTTATAAATAGGGCAAGTCCATTTTTCCCTAATTAGCAGGTGTAGTATGTTGCTAGTGAGGCCCTAGACGTGTGTTGTGGTTTTTGAAGGAGTAGGCTCAATAACAGTGAAGCTATTGACATTTTCCCCCATTAAAAAATTATAAATAGGGCGAGTCCATTTTTCCATAATTAGCTACTGTAGTATGTTGCTTGGGAGGTCCTAGATGTGTGTTGTGATTTTGGAAGGAGTAGGCTCAATAACAGTGAAGCTATTGGATTTTTCAACCATTAAAAATAGACTATAAACAGGGTGAGTCTGTTTTTCCATAATTAGCAGGTGTATATATACTCTTTTGATCCCGTGAGGGAAATTTGGTCTCTGCATTTATCCCAATCCGTGAATTAGTGAAACACACTCAGCACACAGTGAACACACAGTGAGGTGAAGCACACACTAATCCCGGCGCAGTGAGATGCCTGCAACAACAGCGGCGCTCGGGGAGCAATGAGGGGTTAGGTGCCTTGCTCAAGGGCCCTTCAGCCGTGCCTACTGGTCAGGGTTCGAACCAGCAACCCTCCGGTTACAAGTCTGAAGCGCTAAAAAGTAGGCCACGGCTGGCCCCAAGTATTATGTTGCTAGTTGTTGCAGGTTGTACCTTGTTGTCTAACCTACTACGGTTAGATAGAGCTCTTTATTGTGCAATGAAAACATTTCTCCTATGGTTTATTGAGCCGCAAAACGCGAATCTTGCGAATCTGCCAATTTCTGTCTAACTTTACCGAAGTACAGCAGGTATGCTTGTTGTGTCCTTTAGAGTTCCAGATAAGATATCTGCTGCAGTTTCTGGTTCACCCCATGTGATCTAAGGGGTTAGGAGTGCAAGAACTGACAGTACCTCGATTAGTGTAACTAAGAATAACACCTTATAGGAAGTTTCATAATATCTGTACACTGCTATCTATTCCTGGCATTCCAAGAGATCAATGGAAGGTAAAAAATAGCCTGGCCTCTTGTGTACATGTCACACGCATTAAGAACATGTTGGACAAGTTCAGAGTGACGCACAAAGTCAACACCTTTCTCTTTTTTCCATTGTTCAACCCAGTGTGTCTAGCAGGCAGCAAACGTCAGCACGTAGAAAAGCTTTGTTCCGAGTGTCTGGCCAAGGCTCACAAAGACACACTTAGTCCATCTCTCTGTCTCTCTCTCTGTCCCTCTTTCACTGACAACATTTGTCTTTATCTCTCCTCCCCTCTCTTCTTTATATTCTCTCCATCCTCAGTTCTCTGCTCTCACCACAATGGACGCTCAGCAGCAGCAGCAACAACAACAACAACCACAGCAGCAGCAGCAGCAGGCTGCCTCGATGACCTACCAGGAGTTCATCCAGCAGAACGAGGACCGCGACGGCACTCGCTTCAGCTGGAACCTGTGGCCGTCCAGTCGCCTGGAGGCCACCCGGCTGGTGGTGCCCGTCTCTTGCCTCTTCACGCCGCTCAAGGAGCGGCCCGACCTGCCGCCCGTCCAGTACGAACCCGTGCTGTGCAGCCGCGCCAACTGCAAGGCCGTGCTCAACCCGCTCTGGTGAGGAGAAGATCTTAGAGTTGTGTACTATTTGGTTGTGTGTGCTGATGATGATTCAGATGTTTTACCTGCCATTGAGGGTCTGCTTACTTAAAATCCAAGTCCTGCATGATTGCATAAGTGTATCTGGTCATGTACAGATGTTGCAGATGTTTTTCCTGCCATGGAGGTTTTGTTTACTTAAAACTTCACAATTAATACTTTAAGCTCACAGAGTGCCATGGTTTGATGGTAGCTTAAAGTAGGGATCGACCGATATGTTTTTTTTCAGGGCCGATACCGATATCAATTATTACCAAAACAGGAGGCCGATAACTGATATGTAAAACCGATATGTCAGTTGTTTAAAAAGGAGGGTAGATGGTAGCCTAAAGGCGATATGCTGCAAAAAAATCATTCAAAAGCATTTAATTATGCAAACTTTCCTTTCTTTTTTTGATACACAATTGTCTATCAACTTGCATCACAAATGTAAATCCTGTGTATGATGTTAATCCAAGAGCTGAGTGATGGCAATTATTTTCATAGACTAGGCCTACACAATGGGCTTGTTAACTATGTTAAGGGACCTGTCACAAAGAGGATGCTTTGCCATCTTGTGTTTGAGTGCACGAGAGAGGGAGAGGAAAAGGTGCATGCGTGATGGCAAGTGTTACGGTTAAATAGTTTACATGGGCGTAGATTTGCGTGGGGACCGAAGGACGTGTCCACACCAATATCAAATTACGACGGAAATGTCCCCACCAATATTCAGGTTGAAATTTGGGGGCTACACAAAGAGTTAAATAATTTCTCACTTCAGTGCTGCGGATCATCTCGTACAGATCTTGTAATGTGCAGTAGCCTATAAGGGTAAATCGCGCTGATTTGAAGTCACCTTAACTACCAGTGAGCCGCAGTCTCCTGCGCAGCATTGCGCATCGCTTTAGCTTCACTTCGGCATATGAAATGCGTCCAAATTCACCCATTCTTCTCTGTTGAACTCCTCGACAAGTAGGCTACTCATCACACATGTGTCACACGAAAGAGCCTTTTCTCAGCTTTTAAACGGTGCTAGCTAGGCACTATTTGCTGTGATAAACAGTTCGCGAGAAAAATAAGAGATGTAATAATTATTCTCTGCGCCCATCTCCACATCCATTCGTCTTGGTGGAATACACACTCTTCACACAACACATGAAAAACCATATATCAGAATAAACAGCAGACCTTACCGAACACAAAGGTGTAATGCATTCCCGTGTATAGTTAGCTGTTCCAGAGTAATCCGGTTTTGAAATAAATTGTAGCAAAAATTCAACATGGTCTTTCGGCTTTAAACATTTCTTAAAACTGAACTGTGCTTACATCGCCTAGATATCTGTAAATATTAAAATCAGAGAATATACATGCAGCTCACGGTTAAGAGTTTGTCAATGTAGCCTTAATGATTTCTTTTCACAAAATGCTAAGCATGCATGTATTTAAGTTTCTTAAAACTGAGCTGTGCTTAAATGGGTCAATGCATGATTTCATAACAGACCAAATAGAAAATACATGTTAAATGTTAAACATAGCCTACATATCTGTACATATTAAAATCAGATTATGTAGGCTACACAGTATAGTTAGATCAAGTTGGACAGTAGCACATTTTAATAATTTTATATAGTGGCTGGTGAAAGAGTTGAGTGGCTTTTTTTTTGGGGGGGGGGGGGGGGGGGCAGTTTTAAAATAGTTCTTGGGCTATTTAAGCATGCAATTTGTGTCCATATGTAGGCTTTAAGCTACACTTTTGTGAGCCTAAAAGGCACGTTAATAGCCAGCTCAGGCCGCGATTTACTTCAGGTCGGATTAAATTACGGCTGGCCCTGGGTGCCTGCCTGGTCTTTTCTGACAGTCCGTTTAAAAAAGGAGCTACTAGACTTTTTGACGCGCGCTATCGCATAATTTAGGACTTTTTTACTATGTAGGCCTAAGGGATAACATCCGCCAAGGTGTCCCATCATTCACAATTAATGGACGAGGCTGAGGCAAAGAACTCGCGACGCCCAGCACCCGAGTTTGTAACTAGTAGGCTAAACAGCATATCACTAACGTGCATCAATCGGAAATTCCTTAAATGAAGGAAGTGGGAGCTTTACTTATTGATCCGGTTCAAAGAGACAATAGCTTACAAAGTGGTGTGTTTGTAACTTCAGTGTAGATGATTGTGATTAGTTGCAACTTCAGCAAACAGCATTGCAACACCGCAAACAGCATATCACTAACGTGCATCAATCGGGAATTCGCTAAATGAAGGACGTGGGAGCTTTACTT
Organism: Alosa sapidissima; assembly: GCF_018492685.1. Lineage (NCBI taxonomy): Eukaryota > Metazoa > Chordata > Actinopteri > Clupeiformes > Clupeidae > Alosa > Alosa sapidissima. Next base: position 11,497,730 of record NC_055965.1, read on the forward strand.
ATTGATCCGGATCAAAGAGACAATAGCTTACAAAGTGGTGTGTTTGTAACTTCAGTGTAGATGATTGTGATTAATTGCAACTTCAGCAAACAGCATTGCAACACAGCAAACAGCATATCACGTGCATTAATCGGAAATTCGCTAAATTAAGGAAGAGGGAGCTTTACTTATTGATCCGGATCAAAGAGACAATAGCTTACAAAGTGGTGTGTTTGTAACTTCAGTGTAGATGATCGTGATTCATTGCAACTTCAGCAATGTAAGGTACCTTCCTTAGGCTACCTTTGAAAAATAGCTCCGTACAGCTGAAGGCCAGTCAGTCTGCCTCAGTGAGAAATTAATCCTAAACGTTCTGTGTTCAGTCTTCGATCCTGATTGGCTGCATTCTTGATAACTAACAAATCAGACGGTGTAGTGGGCGGGACAATGCTCTCGGCCACAGAGCAGCAAATGCAGGGAGTGAGAGACGCTTTACAGACAAAGTAGCGCGTTTCATTCTTTATCCATTTCAATATCGGCTTATCGCTGGGAAAATGACCCATACCGATTATTATAAAAATGCTAAATATCGGCCCGGCCGATAATTGGTCGACCCTTAAAGGAGTTTGGACCATTTTGCAGTTGAGGCATGTACACAATTCTGGTGATTGTGTTGAGACATTGAGACATGCACAACTACACTGTACTGGTTTTAACGGCTGAACCTCACTTTACCCAAACAAAAGTCTGTCGTAAAACCATCAGATGAAACCTTAAAGTACTGAGTAGTATTGTTATCCTGCCCTCCAACTGTGCTAAACTATTAAACTTTATTTTTACGTTTTGTGAAGGGTGCAGTCCCGTCCTTTGGCTAACGCAGGTAGAAATAATCTCCTTTACTTTCTTTGGTTGTAGGATAGGATAGACCGCCCACGATTCACATTAGTTTTGGCTATCACTGCCTGCATCAAATCGCGCATTCGCATTTAGTGAGCATCTACCATAGGCTTAACATGAGTTCTAAGCATCTTTGTATGCTCATATCTGACTTCACTAGACTATGAATGCATTTATTTAGGTTGTAAGACATGTAAAATAAATGAATGACACCGGCACTACGCACAAATTAATTTAAACTTACACCACACTTATAACTTCTGACTAGTTCTCTCATGTTACTGACAGTAGCTAGAATGCATCAAAAAAACACCCGGGAAAAAACACTGTTCAGTCGCGCAGCACCAGTTGTGATATTTATCCTACTGAGTGTAATCGTAGGTAATGTCATGTATGAAAACTAGTATTGTTAGGCAATACCATAAGTGTAAGTCCAGGGCAGCTGAGGTGTAGCGATGACATCATCAATACGCATTTGCGGTTTTGCCGTCCAAACGAACTCACAAGGGCTACAGTTTCAGATTTTTCCACCCTGGGACCAGGTTTCAAAAAAGTGCGGTTTTCGGGCAGTGCGTTTACAGGATTCGTTTGGACGATCGGCCAAGACGAAGCAAAACCGGTGCGTTTAACCCAAAAAGCGTCTCCGTGTGGACGGGGCCCCTCAGAGGCCCCTTCATCACAGGCCAAACGGTCGTCAGTGTGTGTGTTTGGTTATGTTCATTTGAGTTAAAGGGGATCACTCATCCATCCCCCACTCTTGAAAGCTTCAGTCTATTTCCCCAGTCTGTAAATTGATTAACAAGACCTTACCTGCACTATTTGATCTGCCCATAGTGCTTTTATCTGTTCCTAATGATAAAAGTGATTTATTTTTTTTATTTATTAATCGTTTTCTTGCATTTTGTCACTCTGCCTTGTAGCCAAGTGGACTTCCGAGCCAAAATATGGGCCTGCAACTTCTGCTTCCAAAGAAATCCAGTAAGTATGCCCTCAGTGGAAGACATTTCCCTGACTACTGTTTGGCACGGAGCAGCTTCCTTGTGCCTAAATATCACTTAAGATACACAAATGAAATTCCTCCAGCTGTCCAAAGTTCATAATGCCTGACTTGTGATATCTGGCCGCACTGCTGGTAAGTGTACTGGGCTGTCTGGATTGATTCCCCGACCCCCCCCTTCTCTGCTCCTCTGTGCAGTTCCCTCCATCGTACGCTGGCATCTCAGAAGTGAACCAGCCCGCTGAACTCATGCCTCAGTTCTCCACCATCGAGTACATAGTGCAGGTAAACACACCTGCACACCGTGCACAGCACACACACACGCACAGACACAGACTGTACTGTACACACAGATTGCACACTGTACACGTAAACGTGCACACACACACACACACACACAAACACACACACACACACACACATGCATACATGCTCACCCATGCACACAGGAGAACACATGTGGACCTTAGCCACTGTTCCAGAGGCTGGCTGATAACTGCAGGCCATCAGGGGCCTCCATAGAAAAAAGAAGAAAGAATGTATGTGAGGGTTATCAGTGCAATCCCACTGATAACCCTCACACACATTCTTTCTTCTTTTTTCTATGGATATGTGATCTGCTGTCGTTCTGCTCATAGTGTTAGGTAAATTAGTTTTTTTTTTTTTTCTCTGCAGTCCTAGACAAGGTTAATTCCGTGCCCATCTAAAATGCACGATGGTCTTGTGAATGAGCAAACCCTAAAATAGTCACTTTCTTTCATATGAAGATCATTGTTGGGCTTTAGAGTGGGGACCCTAGTGGTGCACAGCTCAGATTTTAAGAAACGGTCTCAAGCACTATGCTGCCATGGTCATAGATTCATATTTTGCTGGGAGAACCAGTGACTTGTAGTATGGATATCAGCGTATGACTTTTTTTTTTTTTTCCTGAAAGGTCATAGAATGATTGAAAAAAAAAAAAAGAAACTCCCAAAGCATACAAAACACATCACCTTAGTATTCATGGTATGTTTCATGTCCTCTGCTGGACTTTGTGGCATTTTTGCTAATAGCAATATGCTGCATTCTACAACATTCTGTCCATTCTACACCTTCTCTTTAAACAACCCAGTAACCAGTTGCTGCAGCTTTCAAATTACAAATCACTTTTGCATCCCTATTTGTGACTCTGATCTGTCGCTTAGAAATTTGGTTGTGCTGTACAAAGTCAATAAAGATGTCCTATTCTCTTCTATTCTGTACCGTGAAACTGCCTTTTGACCCTCCTCTGTCTCCGTCCGTTCCCAGCGTGGCCCCGCATCCCCTCTGATCTTCCTGTACGTGGTGGACACGTGTCTGGAGGAGGAGGACCTGCAGGCGCTGCGCGAGTCGCTGCAGATGTCGCTGAGCCTGCTGCCGCCCAACGCCCTGGTCGGCCTCATCACCTTCGGACGCATGGTTCAGGTGCACGAGCTCAGCTGCGAGGGCATCGCCAAGAGCTACGTCTTCCGCGGCACCAAGGAGCTCACCCCCAAGCAGATCCAGGTACCCAACGCATCCGCCATGGTGGAAATCCTTATGTAGTTATTCAGCGTCGAAAATCCTTATGTAGTTATTCAGCATTGAAAATCCTTATGTAGTTATTCAGCGTTGTTGTTGTTGTGCATTTTGGGGATTTGGTTTGCGTTTGTTGGGAATTTAGACATATATTTGACGTGAAGAGGCTGTGTTTGTTGTGGTGTGTTAACGGGGGGTTTTGTTTTGGTTTGGTCATCAGGAGATGCTGGGCTTGATGAAGCCGGCCGCCTCAGGTCAGCAGGGCCGACCACTCGCTCCGTCGGACATGGCCGCCTCCTGCAGGTACACGTCACGAGAGCACCGTCCGCTTCCTCTAATTCCTTCCTCGTTCACCCTCTTTCTCTCTCTCTCTCTCTCTCGTTTCTCTCTTGCTCCTTTTGTTTCCCCCTCTCTTGTTTCCCTCTCTCTCTTCTTTCTCTCTCTCTCTCTCTCTCTGTCTGTCTGTCTGTCTGTCTGTCTCTCTCTCTCTCTCTCTCTCTCTCTCTCTCTCTCTCTCTCTCTCTCTCTCTCTCTCTCTCTCTCTCTCTCTCTCTCCCTCTCTCCCTCATATGACCAGAATCTGTTGCCACATTTGCTGGTTGACATTTTTGTTTTCTATGACGCCAGCATTTTAACTTGAGCTGTGGGAAGTGAGAGAAACACATGACTTCAGATAGTTGTGTTAAGAGTGAGGTCACCCATAGCACCCTCCACCCCCCCAAAACACCCTCAGCATTAGAGGAAGCATGTTTGGATGTGACTAACCCCTTACTGCCTGAAGCCATTCCATTAACCCTTTCTTCTCCAACTGCCAACTTTTGCTGCCCTAACCACATTGTATGGCCTATTAACCCCTTCATGTCCAACTCACTGCTTCCCCTTTACAGGTTCCTGCAACCGGTACACAAGGTGGACATGAACCTGACCGACCTGCTGGGCGAGCTCCAGAGGGACCCGTGGCCGGTGCCCCAGGGCAAACGCCCGCTGCGTTCCACCGGCGTCGCCCTCTCCATCGCCGTTGGCCTGCTGGAGGTAAAGGGTTGCCACACACCCTTTAAGGGTTGCCAACTTTTGACCTTTAAACTCTTACGGACAGGCTTGCGTGAGTCACACATAATATGAATGATCCTGTGGTGCGTGAGTTGGGATTTGGCTTAGCTTTTGGTAGTAGAGTGAGGTAGCCGACTAGAGGTTCAGAAAAGCCTTTTAGAGATACGTTTTTCAGCATTGACAATCAAGATATGTCTCTCTCAAAAATAGTCATTTTTGTATTGTCACAATTGTCTACTGAAGTTTCACTTGAGAGTTGCTATTCCTCTCAACATGTAATGTGTGTGTGTGTCCTCTCAACATGTAATATGTGTGTGTGTGTGTTCTCTCAACATGTAATGTTTTGTGTGTGTGTGTTTTTAAAAAAAAAAAAAAGTTTTTGTTTGTTTGTTTTTTTTTGTCTGTACATGTTTGCATTGGAACCTTCCCCCACATTTTCTCTCTCTCTCTCTTGCTCGCTCGCTCCCTCTCTCCAAGTCGCTAATCAATATTTGTTTCGTAACACACTGCGGATGTGTTTGTTCCTTGGCTGTACTCTGAAGCTTGATAACAGCAGTGTTAGATACAGCTTCTGCCCTCGTGGCACTTCACTCCCTGCAGCTCTGACCTTAGTCTGCTTTCAGTATCACTTCAACCACGTTGCACTTACTTACGTAATACACACACACGCACACACACACACACACACACACACACACACCGACCAACCTACCTACCTGAGTCAGAACGTCATGTTTTGCAGTACTGTTGGTTGCACACAGCTGATCTGTATCTTTTGGGACTGCTTCTAAATTTGCTTCTATATGTGCATCATGTGCTTCCTTAGAGTACGTACACACACACACACACACGCGCGTGCATATTTGCTTCTATATTTGCATCATCTGCTTCCTTAGAGTACACTGCACATTGGTGTGTTATGACATCATGGTCATTGACCATATGTGTATTCAGTTGTGGTCTGTGAAATGGATTATTCTCTTCCGGGTCACATTCACCACCACTGCATTGCCCTTAGCTTGCTCTTTATCACTTGTCTCTCATCGTAATGATATACTTGGTCGTATTGTACTGAACAGGGAAGCCACAGTTTAGAGGCTCCATTTTTAATTTAAACAAGCTTTATTGTGATGGGTTGGAGATAGTCGCAAAAGTATATGTATGCCTTCACAAAACACATAAACAAATGTGTATATCCAATTTATGGAATGCATTTAATATGAAATGCATTCTTTTTTTTCCGACAAGTTTGCATTTCATATTTTATCCGTTATGTCCAATTAATTTAACACACACTTGTACAAAACAAATGCACATTATGCATTTGTTATTCCATGTGTAGTATTCCTAGCTGAGCTGCAGATGCCTAAATCTGAGCACCTCTGCGTCTCTCTCTTTAGGGCACGTTCCCCAACACGGGCGCTCGCGTGATGCTGTTCACCGGCGGGCCCCCCACCCAGGGCCCTGGCATGGTGGTCGGGGACGAGCTGAAGACGCCCATCCGCTCCTGGCACGACATCCAGAAGGACAACGCCCGCCACCTGAAGAAGGCCACCAAGGTCAGCCTCAAAGATGGCCAAGTGCTCACTGGACACTGGAATGCCAGTTTGACAAACTGCTATGCATGGCTCTATGTTAATGTCAAATGTTAACGTGTGTGTGTGTGTGTGTGTCTCCACAGTACTACGAGGCACTGTCTAACCGTGCAGCAGACAATGGCCACAGCATTGACATCTACGCCTGTGCCCTGGACCAGACTGGACTGTTGGAGATGAAGTGCTGTTCTAACCTGACCGGGTGAGGCGCACACATTCAACTAAAGATTAGGAACCTGTCGTAAACCAGCTCTGTGCTAATTGACAGATTGAATGTTTGAATGATTGACTATTTGATTGATTGCGTATTCGACTTTCCTGAAATCAGACTTATCTGTTTCCTTACAAATTCGACCCACACTGTTTGAGATGCCCTACATTACAAGTGTTTATTTCTGAACCCCCCCCCCCCCCAATTCTCCACTGACAACATCCACCATCATTGTGTTGCAGAGGCCACATCGTGATGGGCGACTCATTCAACACGTCGCTGTTCAAGCAGACCTTTCAGCGGGTCTTCAACAAGGACTACAACTCCGAGTTCCGCATGGCCTTCGGAGCCACCCTGGAGGTCAAGGTGAGCCATGACGGGGCAACCACACGGCGGGGTCCAAACTGACCAACACAGGCCTGTTCTGGGGACACCAAGGGCAATGCATAGTTGTTTTATTATTATTTTTTTACTTCAGTTAAATTGTTTAGTAGAGACAACTTCTATGACTTCTATTTTATGTCATTCATTCATAAGATTGAATTGATTGGGTGGATTTTCAGGACTCCTGACTATGTCAATGATGTGTTTACTCAGTAAAGCTTAGATAAGGCTATACAGCCACTGGCCATAAGAAGTGCTGTATTATTGCCGGGGCAATGATCAGATGCTGTAAGCAAATGCTGTTGAATACAAGGCTGCCCATATCTCTGCTGACCGGCTTGACTGTTCTCTAGACCTCTCGCGAGCTGAAAGTGGCCGGAGCTATCGGCCCCTGCGTCTCTCTCAATGCCAAAGGGCCAGGCGTCTCGGAAAACGTAAGTGGAGTTGAGTGGAGTGGAGTTTCCTCACCCAGAGGAAAAAAAAAAAAAAAAAAGAGTTCTTTTTATATATGAGTGTTATATGTTTTTTTTCTCTCCAGTGAGGACGAGACTGAGTCTCCATTTTGACCCTCCATTTTGACCTCTCTGTTTGCAGGAGATGGGTGTGGGCGGCACGACCCAGTGGAAAGTGTGCAGCCTCACCCCGGCCACCACCCTGGGCATATTCTTCGAAGTCGTCAACCAGGTATGCATACGGTGTTGCCCACAGGCATTTCTCAGAGAGCAGGTGTACAGCACAGTAGTCAGTCATGATTGGTTTGGGACACTTTAAATGTTTCAGATGGAATATAAAGTGTGGGAAGAATAGATAGATACGCTTATTGTTTGCGGTCAATAATTTTACAGCAGTCACAAGAAAAATAACTGAATACTTCAGATTTGTCATTGCTCTGGGGGTATAAGCACGTGGTTTAGTTATAAACCTTGGTAAGTGGTACTCGGAGTAAGTGGTGAACCTAAACGAGAGCCCTATGACATTCTTTTGTTTGGAGAATGAAGCCATCTATTCTACAGCTCTTCTATTAGGAGGTTTACCACTTACTCTGAGTGAACTTACCCAGGTTTGTCACTAAACCACATACCGCCCTGGAGGATCCAAGTTGTTTGAAGTTTCTTCACGTCTTCAGTGTGTCTCGGTAGACGTGTTTGTTTCATTTTGTGTGTGTGTGTGTGGTGGCAGCATAACGCCCCCATCCCCCAGGGAGGCCGAGGAGCCGTCCAGTTCATTACCCAGTACCAGCACTCCAACATGCAGAAGAGGATCAGAGTCACCACCGTGGCCAGGAAGTGAGTGCACACACACACGCACACACACACACACTCACACTCAGACACACACAGAATCTCTTCTCTCTCACTCTCTCACTCACACACTCACACACTCTCTCTCACACACACACACACACAGGTTCAAAGGCTAAAGCACTATTTCCTTATTTCCTGCCAGTTGCAGTCTGAATGAGACTGCCCTCTTTGTTTCTCCTTCTTATTTGTCTTTGGCGTCGTGTGATAATAAAGATGCATTAAGGTGCATTGACGGCCTTCTGCTGCCAATGACCGAGTGTGACACCTCAGGTTTTGGCTCCAGGCTGTTCGATTCTCTGGTTGTTGCGTTGTGTTTTAGTTCTAATGTCTGTATTGAAGATGGTCAATAAAGCTTGACGGCGGGATCAGGATCGGCGATTAGATGATGATTTATTGTAGATGGTACAATAATGAATAACAGAACACAGGCTAAGTCTCAAACAGTAAAACTGTGCAGAGTCTAACAGTTATGGTTGTTATTAGAAGCGGCTGCTGAGCCTTCCGACAGAAGATGCTCCTCAGGTCGCTTCCTCGATCCGTCTCCAAGTCAAAACCTAAGACAAAGCCTGTTATACTAAAACATACAAACGTCAGTCATGCCAACGTGGCAGGTGACAACCAGTGTACAAAACCCGGCCCTGGCCAGATGGAGATACTAGCCCGAATAGGCAGACATGCTGTTTCCATCGGCCCATGTTATCACTGATGTTCCTAAACATTGGCCTGTATGACCTTCCTGCTGGTACACAGGCCTAAGGCACAGTTATGTACAATAATATGAACCTCTCCCCGTTGTATACTACACACAGATGTAACATATGAACACATCAGTGAGAATACCCCAGAATTCTACAAGGCTGTTAAGTCATGACGTGGTAACCAGCCCTTCCCAGTAACCAACACACACACAAACACACACAGTTAAGTGATGACGTGGTAACCAGCCCTTCCCAATAGCTGGCGTTCCCTGTGTGTACTCTGGCAAGGTGCTCTTGTTTTAGTGTTCAAACTATTTGCGTAGGAGGTGCTTTTGTTGTCCATAGGCCTGTGGGTATGTATGTGCTTGTGTGTGGGGGTGTGGTTTTTTTTCACTCTCTCTCTGTGTACATTCCGTGTGTGACGCGTGTGTGTGTGTGTGTGAGAGAGAGAGTGTGTGTCACTCACCAGTCTGTTTTGTGCCTCTCTTGCGGTCACAGCTGGGCGGATGCGCAGTCCCAGATCCAGCACATCGAGTCCTCCTTCGACCAGGAAGCCTCGGCAGTGCTCATGGCCCGACTGGGCGTGTTCAGGGCCGAGACAGAGGAGGGGCCGGACGTGCTGCGCTGGCTGGACAGGCAGCTGATTCGCCTGGTGAGTTTGGACGTCTTCACCGATTGGAAGGCACAGTGTGACATAGAGATGAATGAAGTGACGTGCTACTGAAATGGAAAGCTTTCTTAAAGGAAAAACATTAAGTCTTTTGGGTACTCAAGTGAGATGATGTATGACCGGTCATTTGAACTGAAAAAAACAAAATCTTTTACGTCGCATAATGAATGGTCTGTTTCTTTGCTTGCCTACAGTGTCAGAAATTCGGACAGTACAATAAGGATGACCCCACTTCCTTCAGGCTCTCGCAGTCTCTCTCCCTTTACCCACAGGTGAGTGTGAAGTTGATTCTTACATGCGTGTAGCCATTTCAAGTCAGACATACATATCTGTACACCATCGTTTGTTTGTTTGTTTGTTTTCCATTCACCAAGTTGCTCACCTGTGTTCTTCCCTCCCACAGTTCATGTTCCACCTGAGGAGGTCGCCGTTCCTGCAGGTGTTCAACAACAGCCCGGACGAGTCGTCCTACTACAGGCATCACTTCATGCGCCAGGACCTGACCCAGTCGCTCATCATGATCCAGCCCATCCTCTACTCCTACTCATTTTACGGACCCCCAGAGGTGAACAGGCACACAGGCACACAGGCACACAGGCACACAGGCACACAGGCACACAGGCACACAGGCACACAGGCACGGGGAGCACTACACACAGAGTTAGCATAGGAAGGCTCTACACATGGGCAATGGGCTGTGGAATGACTGAAGGAATTCTAGATGGATTTCTTTCTTTCTATATCTTGGTCTTTCCTTCATTACAACTCTATCTTTTTTTCCTTTCTTATATCTCTATCTTTCTTTCCTTTCTTATATCTCTATCTTTCTTTCCTTTCTTATCTCTCTATCTTTCTTATATCTCTGTCTATCTTTCTTTCCTTTCTTATATCTCTATCTTTCTTTCTTTCCTTTCTTTCCTTCCATTTCTGTCCTTCTATCTCCTTCCATTTCTGTCCTCTCTCTCGTTCCATTTCTGTCCTTCTCTCTCTCCTTCCATCTCTCTCTTTCTCTCTCTCTATGGGGATAATTTTGTGATTTTCCCATTGGAAGAATAACAGTTGTATAGATGCTCATGTTGTCCTGTTCCCCTCCCTAGCCTGTGCTGCTGGACAGCAGCAGCATCCTCCCTGACCGCATCCTGCTCATGGACACCTTCTTCCAGCTGGTCATCTTCCATGGCGAGGTAAACTAAACATGGCCACTTTAAATGGAGGAACACGGCAACTTTTTGGGAAAGTAACTTATTTGCTAATTGAGTTAGATAAGAGGATAAATATCCTTCTCTTATCCGTGCGTGCGATTACCCAGTCGGACACCGTTAGCCTAGCTTAGCATAATTCACTGGAAGTTGGTTAGACCACTTATAGCCTATAGGTAACTTCCTGTCCCCATTTGTGATGTATGGTGGATGGTGTGGAATTGAGGACCTGTTGGTAAAGTAGAAAGACCCCTATGGCCTGTAGCTGGACACATATGGCCAGTAGCTGACCCCTATGGCCTGTAGCTGGACACATATGGCCTGTAGCGGACACATATGGCCTGTAGCGGACACATATGGCCTGTAGCTGACACATATGGCCTGTAGCTGACCCCTTATGGCCTGTAGCTGACCCCTAATGGCCTGTAGCTGGACACATATGGCCTGTAGCTGGACACATATGGCCTGTAGCTGACCCCTATGGCCTGTAGCTGACCCCTATGGCCTGTAGCTGGACACATATGGCCTGTAGCTGGACCCTTATGGCCTGTAGCTGACCCCTATGGCCTGTAGCTTGACCCCTATGGCCTGTAGCTGACACATATGGCCTGTAGCTGATGTGTTGATGTGTGCTGCAGACCATTGCCCAGTGGAGGAAGGCCGGCTATCAGGAGATGGCCGAGTACGAGAACTTCAAGCAGCTGCTGCAGGCGCCGCTGGACGACGCGCAGGAGATCCTGCAGACGCGCTTCCCAATGCCACGCTACGTGGACACAGAGCACGGCGGCTCACAGGCCCGCTTCCTGCTCTCCAAGGTCAACCCGTCGCAGACCCACAACAACCTGTACGGCTGGGGCCAGGTAAGGAGATTGGATGTCTTGCCGAACCGTTTCACTAGCTTGTAAACAAATCCACGTGCTTTATCTTTACCTTTTTCCACAGTTTGAAATAGCATAATGCACAATTTCTCCAGCAGAGGGGAAAATATAGCTAATCCTGCCTAGTTTCCCTAAGCACATTTTAAATGTACAAACACACACACACCTACAGAACATTTAAACACAACTGCCCAGTGCCCACACATACATTTCCACTACATTCCCAATATGCAAATATGCACAGAACTACCAGTTCAAATCTATACAGACTATACAGTCTCTCACACACACACACACACACACACACACACACTTTGTTATTTTATGTAAATATGGCACCTCTCTCTCAGAGTTGTAATCTGTGACTAACCGATGGTGTGCTGTGCGGTCTGTGTTTCAGGAGTCTGGTGCCCCCATCCTCACAGACGACGTCAGTTTGCAAGTGTTCATGGACCACCTCAAGAAGCTGGCCGTATCCAGCTCTGCCTAAACACCCCCTTCCCAGCCTTGGACCAAATGAATGGAGTGTCTGTGTCTGTGTGTGTGTGTGTGTGTGTGTGTGTGAAGCAGATTGCAAAGTGTGGTTGTCCTGAGTTAAGGTGGATCCTGTATTAACATTTCCATTTCCGAAGGAAAAAACATAGTCTTTCTTCTATGGAAAGGCTTGTTTGTTTGTTTGTTTGTTTGTGTTTCACCTGTATGTCCTTTAAAACGTCTACTGAAAGTCATACTGTACCTCAGATGAATTACTGGTAGTGATTTTTTTTGTTTGTTTGTTTTAACCATCTATTTTTTTTCGTTAACATTCCACAGAACTAGATAATTATGATTTATGTGTTTTTGTTTTGTGTCCTTTTAATTTTTGCCTGTTTGTCTATAGCCCCAGCCACTTAAACAAATTGTTCAACGATTGTTATAATGTTCTGATGAATGAAGGTCTATAGTGTAGCGATACAATTATATGAGATGATGTATATAAGACTGATTGTTCGATGAAGAACATTGGGAGTTGGCAAAGTTCCTTGCCGTGTTGCTTTCCACCTCAATCATTCCACTTTTATATGAAAACCATGTTTTTCTTACCCCTGTCTCCCCCTTACAAGTGAATGCCCAAATATGTGGAACTGCAACCACTGCACCCACCCATATTACTGGGTGAGATGCATGAATACTTAGCTATAAGATGATGACTAGCACCTTTGTATTAGTCTTCTTCCAGTCATTAATAATATTTAAGAGTCTGAAAAGAACCGTGTTATTGGTACACTGTTTATTAATTAGCTTTTAATACTGTAATGGGAATGTTAATTTGTCCAGACCTGACCATGTATGTCACAATTCTATGCATAAAGTTTATGTCAAATGTAAAAATATACTTGGTTGATTCTTTGTTCCCCCTAAGGGTCATTAATAGTTATATAAGTGAAAACATTGATTTAAGAAGGCTAAATCGCAAAGCGGCAGCGGAACAGGTACTTTTATTTGGTATGGTTATAATTTGGTTTGTCCACACTATTTATATTTTGGTTTGTCCACACAACCAAATAAATAGATATTATGTTAATATAATAGTCATCTAGGCAAGGATAACATTTGTGATTATAGGTTTTATTTAAGTTTATTTTGACTATTTATCCAGAGAATTAGCCTGAGTTGTCTTCACCTGTCATTTTCAGCCATAGCCTAACCACAGACAGTAAAATCAAAGATAATGAATGCGTAGCAAGATGGGTCGTCCTAGTTCATGTCTATGAGGGAAAAGTGGAGTTCAGTCAGAGACGGGCTCTGGTTCAGTTCCCGCCTGCACAGGGGCGTGTCACTGACGTATGACTTACGTTTGAACGCCTCGGTTCCACGCCAGACAAGCTGGAGTACAAAGTAAACTTGGTGTACACCTTCATTAATGTTGATTTTCTCCCGACTGGAGGGTCATACTATCACGACATTCTACTGAAATAGGGAGGAGGGTTTGGAGATCATGATACCGTGTCCGAAATGTGCATCCATTGCTCAGGAAAATAAGGCTTTGACAAATTCTTGGATTCTGCCATAGACCTCAATGTTAAAAAGAGAGCCCGATCACTGCATAAATGTGCGGGGGCGTGTACTGCTACCCTATTTGCATACATTTCCAGGGACAGGAAATGGCCTCTCATGAAGTATCTTAATCATAGACATAATATACATAGACGCCGCATCGACCGCTGCTCCCTACTAGCGCTGACGAGATTTGGAGCCGCCATCTTGGACCGGTCATCCACTCCACTCAGTGTAATCTGTTTGGCCGGTGCAATGAGCTGTCAGCACACTTAATTAATCATATCTCACTGAATACCGAACAGATTTTCACGCGGTTTTTTTTGCTGCAAAGGTCATACATGTAGCTATGATACAGGCCACATTGTTCGAAAATACATGTGTATGGTCCGCCGATTTGAGCAGGAACATGCTGCACAGTGCTGTCATCTTGTGTTTTCTGCTGCAACGCAATGAGGAGTATGACCGGTCCAAGATGGCGGCCGCATTTCTTGTTTCCAGCAGCCAATGCGGCGTCTATGTATATTATGTCTATGATCTTAATAATCAACCATCTTTGGTAAAATCATAGACTGTATATATAGATAGAACAGTCTATGGGTAAAATAGCCTAAAACCAGAGAATGTCTAATAAGGGGAGAACTGCCACTCTCGGAAAACTTCCGGTTTCTGAACTGGTTGCAGTTCCTTCTGTGGTTCCACATGAGGGCGCTCGTCCACGAGTGCAGAATGCATGGAGGTCTATGGAGCTGTACCCCTCAAAATCCACTTTTCTCGGGATATAATTTTTTTTCAAGTAATTTGAGTATTGTATTCGAAAGGGGAGGCAAAGAAAATACACTTGGTGAGTATTATATTTTTTAAAGTCACTTAATTGTTCTAAAAAGCCTTTAAAATGTGTCAATGACGTCATTCATTAGCACAATGCTAGCGTGTTATGTGCAACAACGACCCAACCTGTAAGAAATCAAAAGGACATAAGTACTCGTTCATTTAACTTTTGACCTATAACCCATGTTGAAGTTATACAAGCTACAATCAAATCTGAGATTTGTCAACGACAATCAGGTGAAAGAGACAAATTTAGCCGTCTAGCTCCATTGACTCCCATTCATTCTGCACTCATCGCGATCGCCCCCAGTGGAACTCTGGTGGAACTGCATCCAAAATTCGGTACAATGGGACTTAATACGGAGTGGCAAGGCTCTCCGTAGACGGGCTCTGCTAAAACGTAGAGGGCAGAACAAACCGGAAATTACGCAGGACGTTCAAAATGTCTGCGCCCTTGTGAGAAGCGGTGAGCAGTGACTTCATGACAGCAGTCGGCTAAGGACTGGATTTTTCAACGGTTATTTGCTGAAGTAAATGCATCATGCCCATCAGTGATGTGTTTAAATGGAAGAAACGCGCCTCGCTGATGTACGCCGTGGGAGCTTGGACAATATGTGGTTCATTGGCCTACTACAGATATTCTCACAAAGAGCCCTTAGGTAAGATGCTCCTCTAACCTTACCTGGGCTAGCCGTCACTATGTTCCTAAGTCAAAATACCGACATGAGAGCCCGTTTACGTTAACGGTATTTTGACTTAGGAACATAGTTCATGTCGTCGTGTGAATTTGTTAGGGCTAGTTCAAGTGTTTATAAGGGCTAGTTGAGAGAAGACGTGAGCTAACATTGATGTTTTTTCTTGAATCAGTAACAGCAACGCCTGTTGAAGAGGAAGATAAGGAAAACGTTAAGAAGTATCAAGGAACGCACCACAAAACAACAGTTGTCTACAAAGAAGAATTTGTCCCATATTCTACACGGCTCCTCAATTTACTCAAAAGCCCCGCTACTGAAGACTCCCCTGCAGCCTCAGAGGGTCAGAAGGATGAGACATAAACTGGGATACTTATCCCAGTCAAGATTCAGCTCCATTGAATCATTCATCACAAACATGAGCAATTCATTTTAGAAAATCACTTGGTCTGTAAATATTCAACAGAGCATATATACAGTGTTTATTTTCCATTGGTGTATGTTTTGTTGTTGTTGTTGTACTGTGTACTGTTGTTGTACTGTATCACTGCACTGAACAAGCACGTTGTTCAGTGATGCCTTGCAATAATGCTGACAGGATTTGAGTTGAATGAAAACCATAACATCTCTGATTGAATACATGCCATATATCTGTCAGAAACCTGATTAAAGCAGAATCCATAATCGGTATTTTATTCTAGTTGGTTACTTTTTTGTTTCGTGTGTGTGTCTGGTTGGAATGTAATATTTTTTCTGATGCAGATTTGACACTGAACGTATAATGCACAGACTATTCAAACACAATCTATTTTTTTACAGGGTGTTCAGTACTTAAGCATATGCAACCCAGCTGGACATATGACTTATAATTAATAATATAGCTTTGAAAGCCATTTTCAAATAAGATCTGAAATGGTATTCTACAATAATTAAAGTAGGCTTTTCAACTGCGAAGATGTGTGTCTCTACATTCACCACGTGGGGGCGACAACTGATAATGGTCGTAGAAGTACTACTGCCGTACAAGGTTCTCCTCTAAACCGGAAGTGTGAAGTTATTTTGCGTGTACGCTCCACAGCCAGCGACAGAGGCTAATAAACACGTCAAAACGATGAAGGCAATTATTCAAAGAGTCACCCAGGCCAGCGTGACTGGTAAGTGATATGTACTATGTTGTCGAGTTTTATCTGTTCCAATGATTTACTCAGTGATCTGCTGTAACATTGCAGTCTACATTTCATTCAACAAAATCTGATTCAACCTCGGGCAGCTTCACTTGCTAATTCATTCACGCCCATTGGACGCTAACTTAGCTACTTTGCGTGCGTGTGATGAGCATTGTCCTCCTAACATTATATATTGATTGGTAATGAATCGATAGCGTACTATACAAACGTGAAACTTCGCAGCTGTCAGACTTTTTCCAGATGCGCACACACAACACGTGGGGACATCTGTCAGCATCAAGACTGAGTTAAGGCTGTCTGTCTTGAAACCATGTTAGGAGTAGGCTACCTCGACTATCTAGGTTGATACCTTTATAAATGCCGACAAGAGTATATTGAACGCAGTAATCCAGTGACTCAGTCACCTAGGTCAGAGAGACAGCTGGACATGGCTTCAGTTTCCACACTGTCAGGATTTCCATGACCGTTGAGTGACAAGCCAGTTTATACCGTTGAGAAAGGCATTCCTCTTGCTTTTTACAGTTGGGGAGCAGCAGATAAGTTCGATAGGGCGAGGACTGTGCGTGCTCCTGGGGATTTCCACCGAGGACACGCAGAAGGATGTTGACTACATGTGAGTGTCTACCGGGAGCACAACACAACCCCACTCCCCCGCGTTCTTCTGTTGACAGCTGTCAAGTGGTGTTGGGACATTTGGCCTCTGTTGCTAAGAAGGAAACGACAGACAACTAGCGATACCGACTTAGAATACTATCAATATTGAGAACTATTCGTTATATTAACTGATAATGTTTTAATAATAGTAACATTAATAATGACAGTAATTGTTATTTACAGAGTAAACCTTTCTTGGTCATCTGTAAGTCAGCAGTTGGAAATAGTATTTCCTGGGACTGAATCTCTCTGTTGTCTAATTAATAGTCATGACTGGGTCCCTAGAGAAACCAATGACTGTAGGCAGAATTTGCTCATGCAGCACCACAATAGACATATTGTTACATTCCTGTTGAGATATTATGTGTTTTTGACATCAAATAGCCCAGTGCTTGATAGTAGTACACACCAACCAATCCTACATTATATATAGTAAAACGTACACCAGCCAATGTATGTTCCTACGTTGTATACAGTCCATCTCCAACAACTTCTCTAACCTCTCCTGCCATCCTCATCCTCACCCACCCCTAACGACACACACACACACACACAGTCCATCTCCAACTTCTCTAACCTCTCCTCCTCACCCACCCCTAACCACACACACACAGTCCATCTCCAACTTCTCTAACCTCTCCTCCTCACCCACCCCTAACCACAGAGGTCACATGATTAGAAGTCATATATTTGGAAGTCAGTATTGTGACTTGTTTGCTTCTCTCATTGACCAACTGTTCTCATTGGCCCCTGCCCCAGGGTGCGTAAGATCCTGAGCTTGCGCGTGTTCGAGGACGAGGCCGGGCGGCCGTGGGCCAAGAGTGTGGTGGACCGGGAGCTGGAGGTGCTGTGCGTGAGCCAGTTCACGCTGCAGTGCGTGCTCAAGGGCAACAAGCCCGACTTCCACCGGGCCATGCCGGCCGAGCTCGCCC
>NC_055965.1:11520460-11585460 GCF_018492685.1 Alosa sapidissima
CACACACACACACGCGCGCTCCCCCCCTATACTCACATAAACACATTCACTCTCACAAGCTCTCATTTAGACACACACGCACACACACACACTCCTACAGACACACACACACACACACACACACACACTCCTACAGACACACACACACACGCGCGCGCGCTCCCCTATACTCAAATAAACACATTCACTCTCACAAGCTCTCATTTAGACACGCGCACACACACACACTCCTACAGACACACACACACACACACACACACTCCTACAGACACACACACACACACACACACACACACACACACACACACACACACACACACACACACACACACACACACACACACACACACACGCGCGCGCGTGCGCGCGCTCGCTCGCTCCCTTATACTCACATAAACACATTCACTCTCACAAGCTCTCATTTAGACACACACACGCGCACACACACTCCTACACACACACACACACACACACTCCTACAGACACACACACACACACACCATGATGGATGTCTCCCACCACTTCTCATAGTCTGCTTCCTACAGCACCCTCAGGGGACGAGGAGTGTGTATTTCTCCAGGATCTCTTTCTCTTCCTTGGTCGCTGTTCTCTCTTTATGTCTCGTCTTCTCTTCTCTCCTCTCCTCTCCTCTCCTCTCCTCTTCTCTTCTCCTCTCTTCTTTCCTCTCCTCTCCTCTTCTCTTCTCTACTCTTCTCTTCTCTTCTCTTTTCTTTTCTTCTCTCACCTTGCCTCTGCTCTCTCTACTTGTCTTTCACACAATTCCAGTCTCTTGTTGTCTTCCTACAAGAGAGTCTTGTTATTAGTCTTGTTATTCACGCTTCGCTACACACGCATACACATGCACGCACGCACACTCACACACACACGCACACACAGGCAAACCCTAATCAACAAAAGTGGCTAAAATGTCAGTTTGATAAAAGAAAATGATGTGATTGTCAGAGCAGCATTAAGCTAAGACCAACTAACTGCCTTAATTACACCTGCTACACTCACCTATCCCTACCACACATAATAACCTTCACACACACACGCACACACACACACAAACTTTCTCAACTGTGTAGGCGTAGTGTGTTGATTGGCAGGTGGGGGTGCAGGCCTGCCTGTCCTTACATGGATGCCCCCTGTCCACCTGCACATATCAGGCCTACTCTGTTGCCATGACGATCGCACAGCAGGGGGGCGGAGGTGGTGAAGAGCAGGAGACCACTTTAAGAAATTTGAAATGAAAAATCAAACTTCCGTGCCCCCCCCCCCCAAAACACACCTCCCTCCAGCGCCCACACTAGTATGAGTCATAACGGCATCACACAAGGTAGCCGCATTTTTGAAGATTTTCCAATAAGTGCTTTAATTTACCTGGGTCATATTTAAGGGTAGAACAAAAAATCGATACAGCAATGACTTGAATGACTTCTTTTTGCAATATGTTATCGATGCACTGCCACAAAATATCAGTTGTACAATTCATATTTTCAAATGGACTCATCTGCCAATTTGCTTTACCTGAATCACTATGTAATGCACACTGAGATGTGTCTAGAGACTTATATGCATTCATAAAATAAATGTATTTCTTATTTCTTTAGTGACCCATGTTTTTTTGTTTATTTAGAAAACTAATATAAATATATATAAAATATTTTGTTATTCACATTATTTCACAAGAGTTTAATATATATATATATATATATATATATATATATGAGTCACTGTGCTAAAACTCTTGTGAAATGCAGTGAATAAAAACATAATCAAAATGGACTTGACTGAAAGGGGTCAGTTGTGGGAGCCTTTCCTGCTGCTTCTGGTACTTACCAAGAACTAACAACTGACAAAAATGTGATCATGCTCCTTAAGAGAGTAGCTCATTTTGAATCACCATTCTATTTGCACATTTATTAGCAACTTCATGTAAGTGTCTAACAGAATGACAATATCTCTGAACAAGCATGTCTACTAAAGGGACATATAATAACTCTAATAACTTTACGAATCCGAACAAGCGAGTTCTTGAGGGGTTTTTTTTGTTGGGAAAACTAGCAGCCATGATCGATCAGCCCCATGGTGGAGGAGGAGGTCGTATCAGGGAACGCTGTTGTTGTTGTTGTTGTTGTTGTTGTTCCGGCTGCCATGACTCCCATCGCCGGCCGGAGCCGGTCACACCTTATCTGACGCCGTGTTTTATTCAGCGAGACATTTGCACGCTGTTCATTTATTCATCCGTAGCCTTCTCGTCCTCGTCCTCCAGCGCAGCAGGCCTCGCTCCGGTAGCGCTCGTGCCTCGTGGCGGCGGCACTGTGTCTCGGTACAGTGTCCACACGTCAGAACGGTCAGTGGTAGAAGTTGTGTAGGAGAATGATGCGTCTCTCAGGGCTTGTTTGTGTCAGGGTTTCAAAGGTTTTGTTGTGCTGTCTTTTCATTGTGAGTGTGTGTGTGTGTGTGTGTGTGTGTGTGTGTGTGTGTCCACGTTTGTGTCGTACTAACACCATGGAGGTTAAAGCGTGCGTGCAGTTCAGTATTCTCCTTGGTGTCTTCATCTTTCTTTTCCCTTTTTTTTCATTTGCTACCACGACCTAGTTCAGCGCTTCAAGATGTGCTAGTTGCATCAGTTGTGCGTCGGTGTGATTGATGAAGTAATTGTTATTTAGGTCCGCGCGTGCATCCCCAACGCGCACAAACAGCGCCCGCAGAGTCGATGATGCAGCGAATTGCGGACCCATATAAGTCGCTCAACGGGAATCGTGGCTCTTTCCGGGATCATCTCTCCCAGGGTGCGTTTTTGGCTGTCACCATAAGTCCCCCCCTGATGCCGTTTATTTATGGCGACTGTTTTCTTTTTCTGTCCTGAGAGGCATTATAGCTACTCCGAGCTTTAGCCACTAGGCTGATTGATGACTGAAACAAACTTGGTGATGCTCTGAATGATTTCTGTGGCCAGATGTGTGTGTGTGTGTGTGTGGTGTGTGTGTGTGTGTGTGTGTGTTTGTGTTTAATAATGCAGGTTCTTTTGATGTTATGGTTGTCAGCATGAGACTTAAGTCATAAATATTTCTATGGGACTCATGAAAGATTGAACAATAAATGATTCCTTGGGTTTTCCTATCCCTGCCTGTATCTGCCACATGCACATATGTTTGTGTGTGTGTGTGTGTGTGTGTGGTGGGGGAGGGTGTAGAGTGGATATGTGCGTGAATCCGAGTGTGTGTGTGTGTGTGTGTGTGTGTGTGAGAGTGTGTCCAAATCCACACATAGCTAATGGCTTTGTGGCCAGATAAATGTCAGCTCTCTCTGATTTTTTGCTAGTAATCAAATGCACTCTACCTCTTTCCTATATTATTATTTGAATGCATTCTTTCTTTTTTCTTCTATTTTTTTGTGCTCTTTTAGCTGCTCATTTTGTCCAAGCCCTTTGACCTACCAGTGTGTGTGAATTGTATGAAACTTTATTCCTCTTCCATTATGCCTTAATTCCTCTTCTCCATCTCTCCACTTCTCTCTTTCTCCCTCTGTGTTTGACTCTCTGTTCTCTCTCTCTCTCTCTTTCTCCCTCTGTGTTTGACTCTCTGTTCTCTCTCTCTCTCTCTCTTTCTCCCTCTGTGTTTGACTCTCTGTTCTCTCTCTCTCTCTCTCTCTCTCTCCCTCTGTGTTTGACTCTGTTCTCTTTCTCTTTCTGTGCTGTGGTCAGCGTGTGTGAATTTGTGTTTGTGTGTTTATTCCTCTTTATGCCTTTATTCCTCTTCTGTGTTTGACTCTGTTCTCTCTCTCTCTGTTTTCTCTCTCTCTCTCTCTCTCTCTCTCTCTCTCTCTCTCTGTTCTCTTTCTCTCTCTCTCTCTGTTCTCTCGCTCTCTGTACTGTGACCAGTTGGCCAAGCAGGAGAAGCAGCAGCAGCGGAAGGAGAAGACACGAACCAAGGGGGGCGTCCGAGTCGGCCAGGGAGAAGGCCGCCTCGCGGGCCCGCCAGGACCCCAGCGCCAGCAGCGGCGCCGAGGGCGACGTGTCGTCCGAGAGGGATCCCTAGGAGAACCCAGAACTGACCCGCAGCGAGGCCACACCATCCTTTTCCTCCTCCTCTCCTCTCCACACACACACGTACACAAAACACACACACATACACACGCGTACACACACACACACACACCTCCTCATACCAGCTTATCCCCCCTCCCCCACAGAACTGTCAATCATCCTCCACGTTGCCCACTGCTTTCACCCGAGACTCAAACGTCGGACCCGTTCTGTGAACTCGGCTCACAGAGGAGGCCGTGCTGTCAGACCCCCCCCCACGGCGGGGATTGGAAGGCGCTCCTGTCCATTCCGCCCGTCACCGCTAGCCATGCCAGCAGCGTGTGGCAGCACGCCGGCCCAGGGTCCTCCGGCTAAGCCTCTTAACGGCCGCCGCCAGGCCCAACACGCCGTAAGCCCTGGAGAAGAGACGGCCGCCACAAGACCTCCGCCTTGACCACAGTTGTTCATATCGAAGAGGGAGGGAGGGAGGGAGGGAGGGGGGGGGGGGGGGGGGGGGGATTAGCGCTGTTGGGAGAGAGAGAGAGAGAGAGAGAGAGAGGAGAGAGAGGAGAGAGAGAGAGAGAGAGAGGAGAGAGAGAGAGAGAGAGAGAGAGAGAGAGAGAGAGAGAGAGAGAGAGAGAGAGAGAGAGAGTGAGTGCGTGCTGGCAAAAACAATGCAGTGATGATGACATCGGGATATGTTCAAACATCTGCCTGTTGCCCTCGGGTGAACCGTTGCCTAGTGTGCTGGAGGGCATAGGGGTGCTTGGCAGGAAGGGTTTGGGTTGTTTTGTTCATCATCACTGTGTGTGTGTGTGTGGCTCTGGCTCTAATCTCTGTGATTGGGATTCTGTGTAAATATGCTGAGAGACATGCGGGTTCAGAGGTGCTTACATAAGGCCACTATATCAGACGTGTGTGTGTGTGTACACTGTACAACAACTCTTAAATACCTGCCTTTGATTTCTGCCATTGAGAATCTAGGAGACAAATGACAGCTCATTGTGTTAGTGTTTGGTAGCCTGGGTCATGTACATAGGTTGGTGGCCCGTGGGCTTTGCATTGGGGGACTATATAAAACTAAGGCCAAACAGCTAGTGAAGTACTGTTCCATATCAGCAGTTATAGGAAGCATGCTTATTTGGAAGAGACAATGTTTCCTATACCCTCGAACTTGTAAAAAACTCATGATGATAGATTGCTGAACTGCTTTAATCTACTGGATTATTCAGAAGATTTGATTCCTAATGTAACTTGACTTGTAGAGTGGAATCAAATAAAGTATATAAAATGTGTGAGAGAGTGAGAGAGAGAGAAGAAGGTGTGTGTGTGGGGAGGGGTAGCTTTTCCCTATCTACATCCCCAGTCTTGTTGCAGAAAGCTGAGTCAGATTGAATCAGGACACTGTGAACCACAGTTCCTCTGCACTGCAATATTCATTGCGACATTTAGGAGGGCCTGTAATATTGATCTAGTTTGGATTATTCCCCCTCATGGGTTTCATGGATGTACAGGAAACCAAACCAGCACACCAAACCAAATTACGGGCCGCCACAGACACAGGGATCAACCTTTTTGCCCGCTTAATCTAGTTTTTTTTTTTTTTTTTTTCATTCTTTTTTTTCTTGTTTTCTGGAGTAGCAAGGCTGCATTGTGGTACCCTTAGTCCAATGCTGGCCCATTTTTTAACCCTCATCTGGTTTCTGAAACGCTTTTGTCATTGGGAGCTCATTCGGTTCCCTGAAGATTGACGACACCAGTTTTTACACTCTATCTTTTTCTCTTTCTCTGCCCCCCCTCCCTCCACACACACAAACATTTTTTTCTCTCTTGGTCTGTATATCACTCTCTCTCTCTCCCTCTCTGTCATACTCTTACACACGACGCATATTCTCTATGACTGTGTGTATCTCTCTCTCTCTCTCTCTCTCTCTCTCTCTCTCTCTCTCTCTGTCTCTCTCTGTCTGTCCAGTCCTCTGCTGTCCTTCCCTCAGGCTCTGGTAAAGCTCCATCCCCAAAATGGCCCTCTGAGCCCCAGTGTGCTCCACACCACGAGACACCAACACCAATCTCTCTCTCTCTCTCTCTCTTCCAGAACCAGGCCAGTGTGTGCGTGTGTGTGTGTGGGTGTGTGTGTGCGTGTGTGGATGGAGACGTTGGAGGTGAAACTTACTTTACTATGAACGCCCAAGAAATTCTCGCTCCACTGTCGTCCGTTTTGGGGTCCTCCAAAACTTTCCCTCCCTTGTTTGTTTTATTTATTTTATTTTATTTTATTTTTGTTTGATGAAGCAGAGTGTTTTTGTGAGGCAACTTCAAATGTATATATAATTGTCATCAAAGGTCAAATACTCTGTGTGAAATGTATATCTTACCATCATATTACTGTAAATGTTGCCGTCAAACTTTAGTTTTTAAAAAATAAACATAAAAAGAAAGAGAACATTGTATCACTATGAGAGCATTACAGAGCCAGTGGAAGTCTCATAGATAGATAGATGAATAGAAACTTTATTGATCCCCAGGGGAAATTCAAGAATTCATGCTTTGGGCATAAACTGCATGCATGTATTTCTCAGTGTACCATCATCCTTGCCACCGACAGCTTACATGATGATGTGCTCTTCAAGCCCGGCTGTGAGTTTCTTTATCATATCGATGTTTCATCTGCGTGCCCGAGCTAAGCACCACCATGGAGCTGTGTCTGCAGACCAGACATCATCTCGACGTGCCTTAACCTGTAGCCATTCCTGGGTGAGCTGCCAAACCAGTGCATAGTGACGGGGGAACGAAAGTTCACCAGGAGTGATGCACGCTGTGTATGTGTGTGTGTGTGTGTGTGTGTGTGTGTTCACCGGGAGTGATGCACGCTGTGTGGGTGTGTTCACCGGGAGTGATGCACGCTGTGTGTGTGTGTGTGTGTGTTCACCAGGAGTGATGCACGCTGTGTGTGTGTGTTCACCGGGAGTGATGCACGCTGTGTGTGTGTGTGTGGGTGTGTTCACCGGGAGTGATGCACACTGTGTGTGTGGGTGTGTTCACTGGGAGTGATGCACACTGTGTGTGTGTGTGTTCACCGGGAGTAATGCACGCTGTGTGTGTGTGTGTGTGTGTGTGTGTGTGTGTGTGTGTGTGTGTGTGTGTGTGTGTTCACGTGTTCACCGGGAGTGATGCACGCTGTGTGTGTGTGTGTGTGTGTGTGGGTGTGTTCACCGGGAGTGATGCACACTGTGTGTGTGGGTGTGTTCACTGGGAGTGATGCACACTGTGTGTGTGTGTGTTCACCGGGAGTAATGCACGCTGTGTGTGTGTGTGTGTGTGTGTGTGTGTGTGTGTGTGTGTGTGTGTGTGTGTGTTCACCGGGAGTGATGCACGCTGTGTGTGTGTGTGTGTGTGTGTGTGTTCACCGGGAGTGATGCACGCTGTGTGTGTGTGGGTGTGTTCACCGGGAGTGATGCACGCTGTGTGTGTGTGTGGGTGTGTTCACCGGGAGTGATACACGCTGTGTGTGTGTGTGTGTTCACCGGGAGTGATGCACGTTGTGGGTGTGTTCACCGGGAGTGATGCACGCTGTGTGTGTGTGTGTGTGTGTGTGTTCACCGGGAGTGATGCACGCTGTGTGTGTGTGTGTGTGTGTTCACCGGGAGTGATGCACGTTGTGGGTGTGTTCACCGGGAGTGATGCACGCTGTGTTAGGGGGCACTCATGGGACAGCATGGTGGAGAAGGCATGACCCAAATATGTCTCGATTCCCCCTCTCTCTCTCTCTCAATTCCAAAATCGTCATACTGTTTTGAATAGCAGAATCTCAACTGAATAAGAGTTAATGTTGACAAGCACTGAGTGGCGGGGCATTTATTTATTTATTTTTTATTGTGCTGCTTTGTTTCAGGTGCATACAGACATGGTATGCTTAAGTCTTCACCTGTAACTAGGTAAGTTGTAAAGTAACAATGATGGTGATATGGTGTGTGTGTGTGTGCACATTGTTGTGCGGCTGGCTGTTAGAAGCTAAATGCCCAGTTAGAAAGCTGGACCACGGGTGTGGTAGCCTCTCCCACTAGTCCAGGAAACTGGGTTAAATTCCAGGCATTCTGATAGGCTTGCCTATAGAGTCTGGGACAGTCTCTCTCTGGCTTTATCTTCCATCTTGTGTGTGTGTGTATGTGTGTGTGAGCGCCATTCTAAACCCCACTGGCTATGGAAAAACAATTTAACTGGGTTTAATTTGTGTCCCGGCCCCCTTCCTTCTCCTCCTCCTCATCCTTTCTTTGCAATTCTTTTTTTTTTTACTTCCTCTGTGCACTTCAGAGACTCAGGGATTTCTTGTTTTTTTTTTTTTATGTGTTTCAACAAGTGGGGAAAGGAGTGGGCCACTTTGTGTTTCATTCCTCATTAGAGAGATATTAAGGTCCCCAAAAGATATGCAGGAATTTTCTGAGGAATACACAGGAGATTCTCTCGCTCTTTCTCTCTCTCTCTCTCTCTCTCTCTCTCTCTCTGTGTGTGTTTGTGTGTGTCCTCCCTCGACCTCATGTCAACTGAAAGAGTTAAACGCTCACCCCAGTGAAAACGAGCTGCCTAGAGCCTAACCACTTTTTCCGTTCTTGCTGGAAAGTTTCCAGTGCGATTTACATGAATGCAGCCGCTTGACAACCACTCGTGCCTGCTAGCCAGATGACATTTGTTGGCTATCAGGAGTTCTCTTTGAACACCAAAGCATCAGTTGCCATCTTTAGTCCAAGACACGATGAGGTTGTAGAATAGTGAACTAATAGCCTTCAGTCATAAAAGTATTATTGTATAAAAATGCCCTAGCCCAATTTTTTTGTCATACAAAATAACTGAAAGAATGTTTGGAGTTGTAAACAAAGTGGGAGTTTGTTTATTTTCCCCACAAGCCAAAAGCCATCCATGGCCTAGTATAATTTCATATTTGGATGGTGATGAGAGTTAGCCTACTGTTTAATTTATTAGTCGTCAAAATTAATGTTGTGCGAAAAGTTCGTTCTGAGGCGCAAACAAACCCTTTATATAATCTTATGTAATTCAGCGGTCGACATGGAATTTTTGTCCCACTGAAGCTCCTTTTCCCAGAAGAGGGCAGTGATAGGCGTCGTTTTTTTTTTTTTTTTTTTTTTTTTGCTCCGCGGCTCCAATAATTTCTCTTACACGCTGAGGCCATTTCCAACATCTAACTGCTTGAAAATCTCTTGCGCTCTCTCCCCCCTCTCTCTCTCTCGCTTTCTCTCGTTATCTCTCTCGGCCAACATCCTACACATCACCACGCACAGTGCGCTGCGTATAACCTGACACGTACATGGAGCCCTCCTGCCGCCCACCCCTTCAGGAATAGCACAACATTTTGATACTTGAAATGGCATAGAAGGAAGCTTGTGCCGTATCAACGCCGCCGGTATTTCAGAATTGTTTGGCTACTCTGTGGACGTATGTGGTAACTCATCGCACACTTTTTCACCAACCTACTTTCGCGGTCATCCTGTAACCCTCGTGATTTTTTTTTTTTGTGTGAACCCCTCTCCGCGGAGAGCGCATGGATCTGATAACTACTGGTAGTATGTCTCCAGCTGTCCGGTCCAGGAATCGACCCCTGCAAGTAATGCTGAACCAGAAGAAGATCAAAGCCCGGAGGAAAAAACGCAAGGAGTTGTTGTTTATACAGTTGTGCTTTTTGGGTGGTATGTTTCTGGTTGTCACAGCGCTCTGCTATCTCGCGGATGGGACAGGTGAGCTTGCTGGGAGACATCGTGCCACTTTTAGTTTGTAGTGTCTGTCTCATAACTCCTAATGTCAGTAACTAACACACCAGATGTTCTCACTCATATTATTCACAGGTTGAAAATGTGTGCCTGTTAAACCGTTAAATCTGTAATTTATTAACTCATGAACCATGATGCTCTGAATGAAGTGATAGGCTACTGGATTGCATGGAGATACGGTAACTTTTGATGGTAAATCACATCCAGGGATTGCCCAATTTCATGTCGCGATACGGCGTGACCGCAAACAAAACGTATTGTAAAAAAAGATTCCAGACCGCCGGTTAAGAATTCGAAAGTGAGGGCGAAAATCCCAACTGAGTGCAGAACGCCCATTAAATTGTTTCTAACTATGACTACATCTTTATCGTGGGAGCAAGATGGTTAGGTGTAAATATTCATACCCCGCACCGCGTGATTTGCACATCAGTATCGGTTCACGGAGACGCACCAGTGTGCTTCGGTGTGTGTCCAATGTAAGCGTAAAAGCTACCGGGGGCTAATGCACTTCCCTTCTATTGTATGCTTGAGATCTCTTAATGAACATGACGGCATATCAATTAAGGTTGATTATTTATGATGTGCACTGGCAGGTTGTGTAGTGCACGACGAGCATAGTGATAGTGCCTGTGAAAGCCATGCGCTCTGTGAAGCGCATTTTAAAGCCACAAGTAGCTTATTTGTTGGAGTTAAGTCACTACAAGTGCTTGTTCGTTAAAACCCATTGCATGGAAATCATATCATATATATCACATTATCAATATTATATAATATTACTTGACAGCATTTGAAGGGGCTAAGTTAACCATCACCACAACCCATCTGCCAAAATAGGAAATCTTTTTTTATGACCTTGAATACATTCAATCAATATTATAAATACATTTTTATTCAAGATGTGACCTTCAAAAGTCACATTAGATGAAGAGGTCAACCTGGGTAGGCTATTTATAAAACAAATAATATTTCTATAGTGATATAAAAAAGGTTTTTCTTCCAGTTGGTTCAAAATAGAAATAAAGACAACTCCAGAGCAAGTGCCAGTCTGTGGTATAAGTGCTACAAGTGTGTGCATTTGAGTTTTCCTTGCGTTTTCCTGTTTCTTAGGTTATGACGTGTCCAGCTTCACGTCCCACGACGCTGACCGGGGCATTGGTAGGAGACTGCTGTACATCTCAGATGACTACAATAGCACAGAGGAGCAGGATGAGCAGAAGAACTGCACATCTCCAGGTGAGGATAGTACACTCACAGAAGAGGAAAGACTCATACAGCTACATAATGGGGACAATAAAAAAGTTCTTTCTAGGACACTCTTAGAACTCCTTGGACTCCTAGCTTCACTGCAGCTGTGTCACCGGTGAAGGTGTGCTGTAGAACCTACACAGTATCACATATATACATTGACATACAATGATTGATTCATTTAATATACATTAGATACTGAGCACATCCAGTAGTATAAGTAGGCTATCAACCATAACCATAGTATTAGTAACATACTTCTGTAGATTACCAGGTGGACTTCATAAACATGAGGAACCCTTTAATGGCTGCAAGAGTCTTGGAGTTCAGAGACTAGAGAGATGGGAGTCAGTATAGAATTCTACATTGATGTGCCTTTTCACAACTTCCATCAACCACCTCTTTCTGTAGCTCTGATAGATAGATAGATAGATACATACATACATACATACATAGATACATAGATAGATACATACTTTATTGATCCCTAGGGGAAATTCATGCTACACCTGCTGAGGGCAGTTCTGAGCCTTCCCAACATCAGCCAATCAATCTTGATTAGGCTACTCACATCCATCTCCATGTTCATCTATGAATATCGGGGCAGTGGTAGTGTAGTGGTTAAGGAGCTGGGCTAGCGTGCAGTAGCCTGAAAGTTGTGGGTTCAATTCCCAGCTTCCACCGTTGTGCCCTTGAGCAAGGCACTTAACCCCAAGTTGCTCCGTAGACAATGTAATCCCTTGTAATATAGTTGACATATGTAAGTCGCTTTGGCTAAAAATGTGTCAGCCAAATGTAAAGTAATGTACTAAATCTTACGCTCAAGTGAAGACAGGCTATTTAGACATACAGTTCTTCAATCATCCTAATGGAGTTTACTGTCTTGTACACGTGTGTGTCATGATGCTATTGTGTCAACATTTTTCTTTTACCTTGAGGAAGACGATTAATATGTTCATGCGATTTAATGTTACTGCCACATTGCAACTGTATTTTTTTATTTTATTTTTTTTAAACTAAAGCCAGGTGATTGCTCCACAGCACACGGTGGCCTCATTAATAAAACCACGCAGTCCTCAGTCTCCTCCTAGACCCACTCCACCAAAGTCACCCTGCCGAATATAGCTAGGGGCAGAGGTCAAAGGTCAAGTGAGCCAGCACTCCAGGGAAGGCCCTATCTCCTGATTTAGATCAGAGCCACATCTCCAAGCCTCCGTCGTCGACGCAGGGGCTAGCCAAAGATTTTAGAGTACTAACCGCCCCAGTCCTCTCTGGGCTAACTGCTGTAGTGGTTTTAGAGGATTCAGTATGTGTCTGAGGTTTAGTATTAAGAGGCTGGTAAAGCTGGCCTTTGTTGCCTGTGTAATGTGTGAGTTAGGTGAAGCACTTACTGCAGAGGGTTTTGCCTTAGGTTAGTTCACTAAGTGCACATTTGCATTTCCATCTCTTGTTTGCATGTGTATGTATTTATGTAGTCAGGAGAGTGTGTGGGCATACACATTATGCTGCATATACTGTGTGTGCATGCTCCAGTGTGTGTGTTCTTGTTGTTTTATAGTTGTGTGTGTGTGTGTGTGTGTGTGTGTGTGTGTGTCCAGGTATATCCTGTTTGTGCTGAGTGACACACAATCATCAAACATTACCACCCCTCTCTTGCTCTCTCTCTTTCTTTCTTTCTTCCTCTCCCTCCCTCTCTCTATTTCCCTCTCTCACAATCTCTTTCTCTCTCTCTCTCTCCCTCTCTCTCGCTCTCTCTCTCCCTCTCCCTGTCCCTCTCTCCCTTTCTCCTTCTCTCTGGAGGGTGCCGTGTCTGTTGATTACTCGTTCTCTTCTCCCGCTGTTCCTGTTTCTCACTCAGAACTCATTTAGTTAATTTCACATAATACTCCCCACCCCACCCCCACCCCCACCCCCAATACCCTGTGAGATATCAGAGAGATGTTTGTGTGTGTGTGTGTGTGTGTGTGTGTGTACATTTGTGTCTCTGTACTCACACTTCTAGCAAAGTGTGATCTTATGTTTTCACTCATGTTTTTCCTAGCCAGTGCAATTACACTCTTCTTTGGTTACATTTATTGACACTGTTTTTGCCTGTTTGGAATCAGTGCATGTGGGTCTGGATCTGCACAATCTTCAGAGAGGCAATGTGTTTGGTGCGTAGCCCTTGACAGTTGCACAACAGATTATTTTGAAAGTTTCGGGAAGCATCCACCGTTGCCCTTATGAACCTGGACACAACTTCTCGTGAGTTTGTAATTGAACAAGATTCTGTTGGAGAGGACCAGCGAGGAATCCCCTCTGGGTAGAACTGCAGCCTCATTAAACCGGGGAGTGATTTACGAGCGGGTCGACCCCACGTTGCGATGCTGTGGGCAGTTTGTGTGTGGCAGTGGGGGTCCCACTCTCGGGGGCTTAGGGTTAGGGTTAGCTCTCGGGGGAAAGCAACGGAGGATGATAGAAGCTCCGATAGCACCTTCTGGCACACCACGCTGTCTTGGTGACTCACCACTAACATCGCCCTGACCTGTTGATCATTGAGAGAAGACTCAGAGGAAACAAATTGGGGGTTGTGTGTCTTTTTTCGGGGTCCTTTTTAAGTGAGTCACAACAAAACTACGATGCAGTCACATCCTGTTAATTCTACCCAGGAGGCTCTTAAGAGCTGTGGGTTGTTTGACATCAGAGGGAGGATAACCACAACAGTCGTGATCAACGATGATGACAATAGGGTCACAAACAAATTAATTATACTTTAATTATGCCAGCGTGCTGGCTTAGTCAGGTTATTAAGAGGAGCGAAACACCAGATCATGTCATGAACAGCTCCAGTTTAGCCACTGAGCAGCAGTGGTGTCAGTGTCCAACACCATTTACTGACCTGGTGTCCATGGGGGACCCTGCGGTTATTTCCCCAGTAACTCCTTCCCCCTAACTTCCTGTCTGCTCTCTACTGCCCTATCAATAAAGGTTAGAAAAGCACGAAAACAAAACAAAACAAAAAGAAAGTTCTAGTTCCCAACCGTCGAGCTGTATTTGCTCAAGGTCTAATGTCAAGTTTCAAAATGATCATTGCCACGACTCTCGGAGCATGTCCAAGAAGACAGTCTTTTCACAAAGACTTAAACTCAACGATGGGACATACTGTATATCTCTATGGACCTGAAATATTCATCTTGATATCTATTCTATGCAAACGCACACACTCAGCACATGGGCCTTTGGTCTCTTGAGTGGAGGCCTGTTTCATTTCAGCGATCACAGCAGCCGCTGAAGCATTCTGAGCTCCCCGTGAGTGATTCACTGAGCTCAGGCTCCTAGTTGGGTGCTTGATTTACACCGCCCAGCGTTCACAAGTTCAAGTCTAAAGTTAGTGTAGTGTGCAGGCCGTATCACATTGAATTAAGACTGTGGTTGGAGGCAACTCTGGTTCAGTTGACAATGTGTTCAAGTGTCTCAAGTAGCATTAAATTAAAGCTTTTATCTGTGAAGCTGCTCTGTGGAATGTGAGCCATGACTTTTAAGGAGTTATAAGCATTTGAGCTGCATGTCACAAGGCAATTAAGTCCAACTGCAAGTCAATTTGTTACGTCATTGCTGTATAGAGAACCATCATGTTACAGTATCTGCTAAAATACAGTGTGAAAGACAAACAACAATGCTGTTTTTCTTAGTTTGGAATTTTCATACTTCGTATTACTGCACTTTGGCTTTGCAGGGCAGAAGGCATCTCTTTAATTGATTTATACACGTAATTGCAGAGGTGTAAAACCTTGACTCCTACCAGATACATAATGAACACAATTCATCAGCCCGGTAGATAGTGCTAGTGCTAGATAATTAGTGAAATCACACATACTGCAAAAAATAAAATCTGATCAAGTGTTATTCATCTTATATTTAAATCAAAAAATCTATTTGGTATTGTTTCTAGTATGAAAAGACTTACCAAGCACACCCTCAAAATACCATTTTGACTCAATTTTAGAAGGCTTTGACTTATTTTAAGGACTTCTTTCTTATCAAGATAAATTTGCTCAATGCACTGACAGACAAATTGGCTTGTTTTCAGGATGAGACATCTTAAGATAAGTTGAACTATACTTAAATTAAGTCAAATGAATTTTATGAGAGAGTGCTAGGTAAGGCTCTTTATACTGAAAACAATACCAACTAGATTGTTTGATCTTGATATAAGATGAATAACACCTGGTTAGATTTAGTTAGATAAGCAGTTTTTGCAGTGCATGTGAAGTGCACAGGTAGAACAACACATGGTAGGACTTATACCTTCTGAAGCCAGAGGTTTCCACCTCTGTTTGACAGGTTCACCTCTGGTTGATTGACAGGTTCACCTAAGATGTGACTGCACTATATATTCTATTACAGGCATGTCACTGACACAGAGGGATGTGTATTGTTGTTGATGTGTGAGGGATGTGTATTGTTGGCTTTTATTCCTTAATCTTTAGACTTTAATCAAGTAGACAATTGTCCTTTAGAAAGCTCATACACTTCTGGTGGAACGTCAGCTGTGTTAGCGCAGCATCTTCAGTTTTGTGTGGTAGCCTACCACAGGTAGGTTTGAATGACAGAAAAGATTGATATAATAAGTAGGCTAGTTCTAGATGTAGTAGCATAGTAGTTTATAGTAATAGCTTTTATATTTGCTTCATAGTAGTAAACTGAAAAAGAAGTGATTGAGAAGGTGAAGAAATAGTTTCGATTTCAGTGTTGTGAAGGGAATGACGATCCAGACAGGAGAGAATGGGGACTGGGGAGGTTGTTGGCCCCCATATGTGCGGCTGTATTGAGCTATGATATGGTTGTCTCTTACTGTATATTCACAATCCATTTTCTCCGTAGTTGGTCGTCAAGAGGAGAAAGTATGAAAGCTTGTGGTCAAATTGAATTTAGCTGATGTCCAACACAGGGGGATACAACAGTGCTACCCCTTCACAGTGCTGAATTTTAACCCTTAAAGGTGTAGGTTTTTGAACATTCTAAGTTCCGCAACAATTGAAGGTTCTAAAATTCTATGTTGAATTCAATGAACCCAGATATTCTTTAGAATGTTAATTTCCCAACATGGTACTCCTTTAATCTCTTCATCGCCCCGATTATTATGACCGCCGCGCAGCGAAGCGGCGGTCATATAGGTTTAGTCAGATTTTTATTTATTTATTTTTTTTTTTTCCCCGCATGTCCAAATTTCCGTCAAGGATTCCTGGGACACTGAAAGACCGGGGTACACAAAACTTGGTGGGCATGTAACCCCACATGGATAGCATGGAACCGTCGTTTTTCATTTTGATCTGTGGCCCCCCCGCTGGACTGGACCCCCCAAAAGGAGGGTAGGGCAGACACAGTTTTCTGTGAATATCTCGAGAACCGTAGGGTTTAGGAGGACCATTTTTTTTTTGTATGTTGATCTCAAGGGGCCATGTCAACCCATTCCATAACCACTCATTTCATGTATAGCGCCACCTAGTTAAACACAAAAAAGCCCATGGTGTTCCTTGATTATTACGCTGGAGTGTGTGGTGTGGTAGGTGTGTGAACCCAGTTAAGAGAGGATGCTGTAGAAACAAGCTGGTGGCCTTGTGTTGAACAAGTTCCACTTCCTGTTGTTATGGCACCTTGTGTAACCTGCCAATTATATGGAAGATAACAGAGTACACACTCTGTTCATCAATGTTTGACTCATCCTTTCAGTGTGTCTGTGTGTGTGTGTGTGTGTGTGTGTGTTCTCAGCCTGCATGACACTTTCTCTGTAAGAGTGTGGTAGATCCTGATGGGGCTGTTTTCGTGCGGCAAACAGGAGACCGTAAATGTCACATTACTCAGCACAGGAGGGCATGTACACAACGCACAAGTGTGTCACCCTGCATCAGCACATGAGGGGAAGTGTGTGTTTGTGGTTTGTGGACAAGCTGGTCGTGTGTGTGTGTGTGTGTATTTGTCTATTTGGCTATGTTTTTCACATGGCCATGGCCACGATCTTGCTAATATGCCACTAGCTCAGTTGAGATGTTCCATGTCAAGGCATGTCATTGACATAAGAGAATGCAGTGGGAACAGGATTGTGGTCAAGGCATGACACCTGTGACTGCTGCCCTTCCTGTTGTTTTGGCATCTTATGTTATCTCTCAATTACCTGGAAAATAACGTGTGTGTGTGTGTGTGTGTGTGTGTGTGTGTGTGTGTGTGTGTGTGTGTGTGTGTGTGTGTGTGTGTGTGTGTGTGTGTGTGTGTGTGTGTGTGTGTGTGTGTGTGTGTGTGTGTGTGTGTGTGTGTGTGTGTGTGTGTGTGTGTGTGTGTGTGTGTGTGTGCGCGTGCGTGCGTGTGTGTGTTCATTTCATAGATAAGTATACCCCCATGAGTCACCCCTCATGGAGTTTATCTGACGAGAGGGTATGAAGCTTGAAATAGGACGCTCTGAGTCGCCATGTTTGTTGTGCTACACAATGTAATCTAACAAGCTGACAGACAACTCATAAATCCCATCAGACAAGTTTTGGTTATAATAATACTATTATTGGATAGTACAGTGTCTGTTACTCACTAACTTTTGAAAAGTCTAAACGATGACACAACGACAGGGAAACTAATTTTAGGGCCCAAAACCATTTTTGCACCAGGCTGTAAGTAAATACGTTTTGGAGCCACCCCATATGGACATTCAAGGTACTGCTGTTTTTTCTCCCAACTTCAGCATTGGCTTCATTGTTTGGTTGCCATTGCCTGCTTTTTTGATATATACACATGCACAGCTGTGACTATATGAGAACTTTTGCCTGTGGTTCTACCATTACGTGTGTGTGTGTGTGTGTGTGTGTGTGTGTGTGTGTGTGTGTGTGTGTGTGTCTGCTTAAATGTGTCATATGGACGATCACTGACCCACAAGCATGCCTCTTATAGGAAAGAGTAGGCTACAGAAGGTTAAATGTCTCCATAACAAAGAAACAGCTTTGTGTATCTTCCTTTATTCCTTGTTGGAAAACCCCCTCTTTCTTACATATTTTACCCTCGAACAAGGATGTCTGTTGTGGAAATGTCAGGTGATGAAATTCGTGAGAGAGAGAGAAAAAGAGAGAAAATACTTCTCCAGTAGTGATAACGTCTTCATAGTCCTCTGAGCATTCTTATACTTTGTTTAGCACAATAATCTGCGTCTCACTCTCAGATCGTATAATTTCATACAGTGAATTTTGTTCATAAATAAAACAGGAATGTGCATGCATAAGTCTACATGCTTAATTCGCATGCATGCATGTGTAATGGTGACGTGCGTTAGTCACATGTCTTCTTCTTCTTTTTATCTCGCATTGTGCAGTAATGCTCATAATATACATTGCAGTCTATTGACATGTAAGACATACGTATGTAGGCTACTATATGTGAAAAGGATAATGTTCTAGCTTAGTTGATCATTTAACAGCTAAGCTAACAGCGGTTAAAACACACCAACAGCTAAAATAAACTTCACCAGGGTTAAAATTCCTAGCCTGCCTTTATATAGCATACAATATGTATTTTTAATGAGGCAGACTTTCCACCTATTGAAAAGGAGAGGGGATGCATTGAGAATATGTTCATATTCGTCTTACTAACCTCTTAATGCCTAGTATAGGTCACAACTGGTCAGTCGTTGTTATGTTTGATGTATGTTTTGATATACTACTGCATGTTTTCACATCAAATGTCCAACCTAAGAAATGAGGCAGCTGTTTGTCTTGCTCTTAGATTTCATAAAACTGGGGGAAAAAAACTGAATACATCTGAATCCTCCACTTTCTTCATTTGAAATTGGTCAAATCATTGAAAAATAAACTTCACTATTTTTAGACACATTTAAAAGTTTGACCATGTACATGTAGCTCCCCCTGTGCCTTCTCCCTTTTCAATCGCAAAATATTCTCTCAGCAGGACGCCACTTAAGTGCATAAGCTACTGAGGACCACAGTAGCCCCCCAGCTTTGCTCCTGTGCCGTAGCTCTCTGTCAGTAAACAGATGCTTTTCCTATTGATCTATTTCCAGTTCAGCGAGTGCACGACTTTTCTCTGCGGAAGCCCAAGTGAGCTTCTAGTGGGAGTCCGAGT
Organism: Alosa sapidissima; assembly: GCF_018492685.1. NCBI lineage: Eukaryota > Metazoa > Chordata > Actinopteri > Clupeiformes > Clupeidae > Alosa > Alosa sapidissima. Next base: position 11,539,619 of record NC_055965.1, read on the forward strand.
CCAATATCTACATCAGTACCCTCTGACTCTGACTGGAAAATGTCACAGCCTAAGACATGGGAACATGCACTGGTACTTGGAAATAAATTGGCCATCCTAGTCTAGGATGTACATCGTAATCATTTATGTAGTCCATCTCTGTAAGAGCGAGATGGTTTCTAACATGGATTGAGGCGTACGTCCACACTCATCTAGAACATGGCACAAAGATGGGAGGAAGCGATGGGAGAGAGTTGCTGGAAATCTATAGATAACTTCTATAGATTCTATATTAGTATATGTGACCCTGCAAGGCGTTGACACTCAAGATTGTGTGAAGAGATTGTCCTGGCTGTTGTAGTGTGTAGTTTAGAAGTTGTATAGGACATATGTTGATATGTGATATGTCATATGTCATAGGTGATGTAGTTGAAGTGTGTGTGGAGGTGATTTGTGTGGTCGTGTGTGGTTGAGGCGGTGGTAGCGTAGTGGTTAAGGACCTGGGCTAGCATGCAGTAGCCTGAAAAGTGGCGGGTTCAATTTCCGGCATCCACGGTTGTGCCCTTGAGCAAGGCACTTAACCCCAAGTTGCTCCAGGGACAATGGGGAACGGTCAACTGACATGTGTCCTGAAAGGGGATCGGTCAACTGACATGTGTCCTGAATGTTTTGTTCTGCCCCAAAGGCCACTTTGTATTATAATGTGTATGTGGGGTGTTGTTTTATGAGATTGTCCTGGCTGATTGTCACCCTCACAGTTGAGTTTTATCTTTCTCACATTCTTACTGGTATATGTGCTGCTTGTGATATTTGAAAGAACCAGAAGAGACAGACAGACAGAAGCTATTTCTGCCACAGCACTAACCAACAGTAAATGGTTATAGCATAATAACAACATCTTTATAAATGTCATTATAAACCAAGAGGTAAACAAATGTTGGTGGCATTTAGTCATTGTAATTCAATTGTCATTGAGCTTTGCATTGCAATCACTGGCCTATATTCCGAGGACACTCATAGGTTTCCCTAGCCTGACGAGCCAGACCCACATTAAAATGTAGGGTCTGGGCACTCACCGTTCGCAGTGCTCAGTCCGAGGGGCGGGATAATCGGTTGTCTTTCAAATTCCCACTGCACGCAATAGGATAGCGCTGAGTCCCATGCGTTTTCCCACCAGCGGAGCTAGTTGGCTAGTTCAAACTTTTGCCATCTTAAAACAAGCTTAACTCGTGTCACACTGTTGGCCAACAGCAACATCCATCTTCTTTGTTTTCAAGTAGCAGGGAATTCAAGCCAAACTGTTGCAACTCTGCCATCAATCATTATGTTAAGCCCGCCTAACGACTCTATACACGATTTGATTGGCCTGACAGAAGTTTAATTTTTCGAGCTCACAAAACAATGGAGAGTTGCTAGACTAGCCCTGGAAGCAAATGTAATTTGCTGCCGCTAGGGTGCGTCTAGATTTCTAGGCTAAGGTTTCCCATGGTCCTGCTTAGACTTACACTAGTTCCCAAGTCTAATCATCTGAATAAAACAGCTAAACAAAAGGAAACTTTTTTTATATTGTCAGTGCCTGTTTATTTCAAAACCTTTGTTTATGACAGTGTAATCAGTTACTTTTCTCATTTGTTCCTGAACACTTTCCTATCAGAGAAAGCCAAGATTTAAGCAATAAACAGCAGATTAAAGCACTTTAACTACATGCTTAGGAAAAGGGGGAAGTGATAGACAGTAAAGCAACAAAGAACATACTGGCAGGATACTTTTCATTTTTACGTCATTTGGCAGTGAATTTGATGCTAGCCCCATCACCGCTGTGGTTATTTTAAACTTCACACGGCCACACATTCTCAGAGTCAGGCTTTTCAGGTGTTCATCATGTTTAATCGCTAAGCTCTGCAGGCAGTCAGGGATAATTTGTGTACGTTGAGTTCTTGTGAGTAACAAAAAAGGGGGAGGGAGAGAGACAGAGAAAGAAAGAGAGAAAGAAAGCATTTCCCAGTGTGCACAATTATCCTCTGCTTCCCTTTTGGCTGTGGATTGGGAGCATGATGGTAATTGGCTGGTTTGCTGCCATGCAGTGTTTAAGGTAGATGCACCACATGTGTGTATTATGTGGTGTGTCCCTCCTCTGGACTACAGGGAGGTACAACATTGGAAAACATTGATAAAACATTGGTAAAACATTGCTCTTATGAAGCAGTAAAGTCCTTTCATTCATCACAGTAAAGGCTCCCCTGTCTCAACATGCCCATCTATCATACATCTGTGATGAGCTTGCATATTCGTACTACTTCGTCCTATTTCGACTATTAAAACATATTTTGTCTGTTATATGAAAGTAGCCAAATTAAAACTGAAAAAAGGGCGTATATGAATTTTACATCCTTCCTCCTAATGTATAAAACCGCGAAAGGAAGCACTATGAAAGAGTGATGGTCTCTCCTCAGGGTTTCACACATATGGCGACCAGTATGCTGAGCTAAGAGATGTCTCCAGCGGCAGGAAAACTCTCTTTTTTTTGTCCAATGATGTGTAATAAAGTAAAGGTAAATAAATTAAAAGACATGTTAAAATATATATCTGGATAAGTAAATTACACAGTTTAGAAAATGCAAAAGAGAAGAAGTGCAAAAAAATAAAAGAAAGGGGAAAAATATTGAATAGGAGCATGTCGCGCAATGAGTGAATCTCACACAGAGAGAGATAGAGAGAGCAAGAGAGAGAGATAGATAGAGAGAGAGAGTACATGACTCATCATTCTTATTTATCCCTGTGAGTAGCCCCCCTTTCCCTCCTCACATCACCTCATCTCACAATTTGAGCTTGCACTCTTCCCAGAAGTGTGTGTTGCCACGGTGACGGCCTCGGGATTATGTCATCGGCGTGGCGGCACAGCACAAGTGGCAGGCTCTGCCAGCGCGGGAGCATACGCGGAGAATTGGGGAGGGGGAGGAATGACGTAATGGGCACCACTGATGGATGCCACCACTGACGAGGGCACCGATTCAACAACCCTCACCCCCACCAAATCCAGCTGCTGCAGGGACAGTTCACAGCCACGCCAGGCCCTGGAGCGTCGCCTCTGTACATACTGTACAGGCCAGCTCTGCCAAGTTATCAGGCTGGAGGGAGGAAAAGTAAGAGGTGGCTGCTGGAGATGAACTTTACTCGGGTAATGTTGCGTGAGCAGCAGTTTATTTACTTAGACGATGTTGTTGTCTACTGTCTCCAGAAAGAGGAACAGTCGGCACCAAATAAGGAGAGTTTGTGAGACGTGCATGGTAGCTCTCTACTTTCAGCTGCAGCTTATTGTAATTAACAACCACAAAAAGAAAAGAGAAAAAAACATGTTCCTGAGAGAGAGAGAGAGAAAGAGATTCATGGTGATTGCAGTGAATAATAATGACAGTGAATAATTTAAAGCACACTTAATCACATATTCATGATGCTTCTCTCCTCCGACATGAAAAACATGCCATCGTCATTAATGGCGGAGTGTTGCGTCGCCGGCATGAAACATCGAGTCAGCCGTGGATTGGTTGGTGAGCCGGGGTGGCACTGTGCCATAATGGTGATGGTGCCATCTGGGATGACGGGTGAGGTGATTCAAAGCGACAGCGCCGTACGGCAGCGTGAGGGATTTCTCTCTCATCTGGCAACCTGCTGAAGTCATTAACATCATGCTTACAGATCCACTCTCTCTTCTTCCCCAGAGTCAACACCGTTCTATAGTGACAGATAGCATTAGGTATGTGCTGTAAGTGTGTGTGTGTGTGTGTGTGTGTGTGTGTGTGTGTGTGTGTGTGTGTGTGTGTGTGTGTGTGTGTATGTACGTGGACACACATTGGGACCAGCAGCGTGCTGCCCTCACAAAATAATTGGATGTTTCCTGACTGGTTAAGGGAATTGTGTTCCATTGCATTGATGGATGCATTAAAGTCCATTTCTTAGTTTTCTTTTTCAGTGACAGCTGTCACCAAGTAAACATAATATTTATCTATTCTAGAAATAACAGCATCTTTGATGCTCCTTAAAACGAAGTGTGCTGTCTGCAAATGGATATGCTCATTCTAAGACCATAATGTGTACTTTGATGTTCTTTTAATGAGATGCTAAAGACATAATGGAGTTGTAGTGGCTACTTAATTGCTGTGCAGTCAATCCTTTGCATCATGTCTCTTTGTTAAAGCATCTTCAGGGTCTTGCTATAAAGCTGCTGGCCAGATGAGTGATGTTCAAAGGGCTAAAACACTTTTAACTGTTTAAGAGTGTGGCCAGAAATGGGTGTAGGGGCAGGAGAAAATGCCCCAATAAACACACACAGATACACACACACAAACACACACACAAACACTCCCATGACACAAACTGCTTATCCATCTTCTCATGTTTAAGCATCCCACGCTGCGCAGCAAAGTCTCGCCCTGCGGAGACACAGATGATTGCTGATTGATGCATCGACTTCCGCTGATTGGACATAGCGACACACACAAGGCACTTTGACGATCACGCGGTGATTGTGTGCCGCTGCGGTTGCTGCCATGCCGCCTTCGCTCGACACCATGTGCCGCAGCAGGACCCAAACCGCTGTACGTCTGGGGCGCTAACTGCTAAGCGCTAATTGCAATCTGTGTTCCTGGTGGGGGCCAGTGAGTTACCAAAGTACCAATTACAATTACAGATGCCTGTGTTTACCAGCACACAAGCTTGTTTACAACTCCGTGGCAGTTTGTGTCTCGTATGTGTCGTCGGTGGTGTGTTTCTTACTGTTCTTGTTGCTTTTGTCTTCTTTCAGCTTCTTCAATCTCTCTGAAAGTTTATCTCTGAAAATTACAGTTTCTGGTTGTTGTACAGAATCTTGCAATCAGAGTTAGGAAAATATGGAAAAAGTTGCCACTTTTGTCTCTTATGGTCCAATGCATCTTCCCTGTGCTCAGTCCTGTTATTGACTTCCGTGCAGTTAGATTAGACTCTCAGCCCCTCACGCCCTTGTTCAGTTGCACAAAATACAACCCAGCGCTCACAATCAAAAATGCTACTGAAAATGTGGACGGAAATTATAATTATAAAAAGTGGAGAAGCAAAGAGAGAAATCAAGTCCTTCGCTCTTCGCCAGTTCCTTGAGCCTGAAAGCTTGGCGTGGTGCCAGCCTGGCTGAATGGCACTGTGGCTGCTTTTGTTGTTCGGCCAATGGGTGGAGGAGGAGCTGGAGGTGTTGTGAGTGCTATCTGGTCAGTGGGGAATGTCAGGAGGAGGAAGAGGAGGGTGGAGGTGATGTGAGTGATATGTGGTCAGTGGGGAATGTCAGGAGGAGGAAGAGAAGGGTGGAGGTGATGTGAGTGATATGTGGTCAGTGGGGAATGTCAGGAGGAGGAAGAGAAGGGTGGAGGTGATGTGAGTGATATGTGGTCAGTGGAAAATCTTAGCAGGAGGAAGATGAGGAAGAGGAGGGATGGAGGAGAATCTTAGGAGTGTCAGGAGGATGGGGAGGTAGATGAGGAGGAGGAGGAGGTGTTTTGAGCAATACATGGCCAGTGGGGAATCTCAGGAGGAGGGGAAGGAGTAGGTGGAGTAGGAGGGGGAGGATGGGGTCACCCACCACTTCCGCTGGCCACTTCAGCCCACTCATGACTGAGGATGGAGCTGTGGTTTCCATGGTGTTCCTGTACTGTGACTCAACTGGCTGGTAGATTTACCAGACTCAAACCCTCATTCAGCTGTTGCAGTCGAATTGATACTTGGAAGAATTAAGAAATAAATACATACAAAGATACATTTGCATTGAGATAGCGTTTGAGTAATTTGAATAATGCTGTATACATTCCATGTAATAGCACAATCATACTGTGCTAATAGTTTACAGTCTATACACTTTTGACCGTTTGCCTCTCCGCAAGTGGTCTTTTCACCTCTTTGACGAGGCTTTGGTCTCATGAATCGCACATGACCCCTCAACCACCAGAACCGCACTGTACACACGCGCAACACAAAGACAGCATCGGCCTCCTCTCCCCATCAGAAGAAGGAAACCTTTCACTGTGTCCCTGAAAAGCCGGCATTGTGTCCCACACAATGATTCCACACAGGGTTTCCAGAATCATTTGGTTTGGTTCTTTCTCCGTGGCGGTCATTGCGTAATGGCATGCATAGGACCGATCGCTCCACGCACAGTGCCGCGGTGCCGGAGGAAGGTTACCAGAGGCTGCTGCTAACCCTGATGGAAGGACAAGGTGTGCGTGTGTGTGGCCGTGGGTGTGGGCTTGCGCGCATGTGTATGGTGTGATGATGATAGACTCAGGGTTGTGAAGCAGGTTTTTGTGTGTGTGTTTGTGGGGTGGGGGGGGGGGGGGGGGGGGGGTCTGGATTTCGTGTGTGTGAAAGAGAGAGAGAGCAAGAGACGAGAGAGAGAGAGAGAGAGAGAGCTGTTGTGTGTGGCAAAGACCAGCTGTTGGCTCTTGCTCAGAGAACCAGGCCACTTAATCTCAGCTGCACTGCTCCAGTAGCAGAACAAGTGCAGACACAGGCAGGTGGACTGCAGGCTCCTCTTTACTTCCTTTTCTTCTCCTCCCTTTTTCTTTTCTTCTTTTTCTTTCTCTGTCTCCCTCACTCTCATTTTCTTTCTCTGATTATAACCACAGAGACTGTGATGGTCAACCTATTGATAGGGTCAATAGAAATGTGGCATTTAGATCACTGAAAGACAAAACAAGAGAATGTTTCCTGTTAAATGGAACCAAAACACTAAACATTCACTATTTTGAAGAATGACAGATATTATTTTCCAGCACATTAATATGTCTTCAGTCACACCGTGCTAGTTGGACTTTGTACAGAGTACAGACAGAACCGCTGACAAGTGTCGGATGTCATCATTAGTTGAAGGGCACCGTTCGCCCTATTCCACCGACAAAGAACCGGTTCCGTTCACAAACCACCATTTGAACTGTTCAGAGCATTACCGCCAAACTAAAATGGGTTCAGAACGTGGAACTTTCTGAGCTGGAACGGGAAAAAAAACAGTTGGTTTGTCCTGCAAACTGGAACGGGTGTGACATTCTACCATTCAGAGAGAAGCAGGCTAAAAGTGTATGTTAACTCTGACCTGGCAAACCCAGGGACTCGGTGCCCTCATTTCCTCCTGGATCACTGCAGCAGCCCTACACACACACACACACACATACACACACACACACACACAGAGGGGAAGGAGCAGGTCTAAACTGGGTCCCCTTTTCCCCTTAAAGACTGCAGTGGTCCTCACAAAACACCCAGGGGCCACACAGGCACCTCTTAGGACACTCGTACTGCAGTGCATCAGTGCCGCACACACAAACACGCACGCGCACACGTGAGGGCAAGCGATGATGTATTTATTGTCGGGCAAGTTCTGTGCCACCTATCAAGGGATTGTGTTTGTGAAGGCGCTACACTGCGCTGCACTGGCGTGTCATCTGTGGACCCATAAATATGGAACACATCCAGCTGCTGGGGCAGAATGAGGATGTGGAGGGGGAGAGAGTGAGGGAAAGAGCGTGTGTGTGTGTGTGTGTGCGTGTGTGCATTTTTCCAGGCCAGTGCACAAGCTAAAATATATGGGAGTATGTGCACATGTTTAGATATGTGTGTATGTTGTGAGACCGTGTGTGGTCCTTGGATCTGCAATTCCTACTCTGGCTCCAGTGATTGTGGTTTCACAGCTAAAGAGCACGGCTGGCTGTGCCTCTGTGCCAGTCCACTGAGACTGCGTGTTTGGCGAGCTCCAGTGAGTTCATCTGCATGTTGATGTTTGTGTCCATGCTGCCCCTGTTGTGTGGCTGTGCAGAGACAGTGGGGCGATGCAATTGCTCCTCTGGATGCCTGTGGATGCCCCCCCCCCCCCCCATAGAAACAACTGAACTGGATGCTTAGTTAGTACCGGTACGTGCCTAGTGAGTGTACAGGCCATGGTACAGAATTCACATGCATAAATATTCCTGCATTCTGTATATTTATGTATGTGGTGTTGAGCTTGTGTGTGTGTGTGTGAGTGAGTGAGTGAGAAAGAGAAAGTGTGTGTGTGTGTGTGTGTGTGTGTGTGTGTGTGTGTGTGTGTGTGTGTGTGTGTGTGTGTGAGAGTGAGTGAGAGAGAAAGTGTGTGTGTGTGTGTGTGTGTGTGTGTGTGTGTGTGTGTGTGTATGTGTCACAGCTGAGCTGTGGAATGCCAGAATCAGTAATCTCCTGGCAGAGAGTGAGTTCTCAGAAAGGCTTTGGCTGTTGGTGTCCATATGCTTCTGCTGGACGAGTCCTCCTCCAGAGAGAGAGGCACCAGGCCAGCACTGAGGACTGGACAAGCATGCAGGATCCTGGAAGAATGGAGAGATGAACACAGACTGGCAGACATAGACAGTAGTGTCCATATGTCTATCTATGCCTATTGATGGATGGATAGATAGATCAATAGATTGCTAGACTAATAGGGGGATGGAAGGGAAATAGATGGATAGAAGAATTATGGATGCTTGGTGTTTCATCAGGCAGTAGCCACAGTTACATGGACAGTTTTTTTTGTCGTTCCGATTAAACTATTCCGATTGAGAAATTTGTGCCGTCTGTTTACATGGGGTACGTTCTATTCCGATCAGGTGCTGTCTGATTTTCCTTGAGAAGATACAGCAGTCAATCTGAATGACCGTAAACATGGCTGTTCATTCAGAATAGGAGTGGACTACACCACCTCTTTCATCGGATCAGGAATTTTAATTCAGACTGAAACATTTTATTCCGATTGAGCCGTTATTCCATTTCTAATCGGAATAGAAGTGTCCATGTAAACGTGGCTAGTGTTATTTATGACTGTATACAGAAAACAACTGTCTGTTATGTAATAATGTTTTGTGATTTGTGGTTGGAATGATTGTTATGTGGCATCTTGGAAATTCATTACTTGGAATTCATGATCAGGGAGACGGGGTCTCATTCGGAAATCTGCAGGGGCCTCAACCATTCTGGGATCTGTGATGCAGGACCTAGAAAAGAACAGTTTGTTAAAGATGAAATATTTTTAAAAGTTGTTGACTGTGCTGCTTCCCAAAATAAAAGACGGCATTTGAACAGGGCTGCAGTTCTCAGAGGAGAGCGAGAGAGAGAAAGAGAGAGAGAAAGAGAGAGCACACTCTGTTTCGCAGTCTCTGGAGAGGAAGTATAAAGTGGTGATCGAGCTGTGTCCCATTTAAAACCCTTTTCCACCTTACAACGCACCTCCGTGTCCTCTCTGCTTCTTTACCTGCTCTCTCTCTCTTTCTCTCTCTCTCTCTCTCTCTCTCTCCCTCTCTCTATCTTTATCACTCACTTTCCCCGGCTCTCCTGTTCTGTTTCCTTTTCTTTCTCTTTCGTTTTGTCATTCTTTCTCTTTGTTGTTTCTTCTTTGCTCTCCTTTTTGACACCCTTTTAGTTGTAATACTTGTTTCTTCTCTTTGTCTGCTGCTCTTTATCTTTCTACTCTCTCTCTGTCTGTCTGTCTGTCTGTCTGTCTGTCTGTCTGTCTGTCTGTCTGTCCATTCTGCTCTCTTTTCTAGAAGTTGTGTGTCTATTTGTCAGCCTCTGCTTTTTCTTTCTCTCTGTCTCTATGTTCTATCTAGGTGTCTATCTCTTTCTGAAATGCAATCCAAATGAGCTTCATGGTTTACATCCAAAATTGAGCACAAAGAATTGAAGAGAAGAGAATAGTTCACTAGTGCTCACTTTTTCTACTTTTTCCCTGTGTGTGTGTGTGTGTGTGTGTGTGTGTGTGTGTGTGTGTGTGTGTGTGTGTGTGTGTGTGTGTGTGTGTTATCCCTTACAGCACTCCATGAGTTCCCCACAGACCTGTTCACTCACCGCCAGCGCACAGAGGGGGCCGTGGCACTGCACGTCCTGTGTGTAAGTGGCACACACACAAGCACGCACACACACACACACACACACACACAGAAACATGAATGCATAAGGGCACATTGCACGTATGCAAGTGAAAACACCCAGTCTCCAATGGTGGACACAAATATGAGACTAAACAAAGTACACACTCACCCAAAAAGTCATCAAAAAACCCCACTGACCCCCCTGTCACACACACACACACACACACACACACACACACACACACACACACACACACACACACACACACACACACATACACACACACACATTTACTCACTCCGGCACAACAACTCCACATAGAACCACACTTGGGTTTAAGGACACTCAGTGGGTGGAAGCCCTAATCTGCCCTGGGTCTGCCTTGGGCCCTTAAAGTGTACAAAATAATGTCTGTCCCGTACACTAGCAATATAATCAAGCTAGTCATTTGAATTGACATGGTTCCATTAACTATGTAATGGCAGTGCTAGTGTAGTGGCGGAGGAGTGGCACCGTTGTGCCCCTGAGCATGGCACTTAACCCCAAGGTGATCCGGGGACACTGGCCCTTTAGTAACTGATGTCTGTATGTCGGTTTGGTTAAAAGTCAAATCAGCCAAATGAATAAATCAATTATAAATAATGCTACTAATAATAGCTAATGAATAATAATGGTTATGGTTATGGGATTTGGCAGACACTTTTGTCCAAAGCGACATACAAATAACAAAAATATGATTACATTTAACAGTAAACCATTTCAAAAGTTGGTAAGGCTAAGGAGAATAACAATAATAAACAACAATGTAAATTCAATCAATAGCCTAATGAAAATAAAGAAATACTATAATATACAAACCATAACGCATAAGAAACACTTAATAAACTAAGTGCATGTTGAACAGATATGCCTTTAGACCCCTCGTGAAAGACCCAAAACTATCAGAGGAATGCAGAGCACTGGACAACTCATTCCACCAACAAGGAACCACTGAGGAAAAGTCTTGGATTTGACCTAGCGTTTATGGCTGGTCGACACAACAGACGCTCATCAGAAGACCGCAGTGGGCGGTTGGGGATATACATTTTGATCATTGAATTAAGACAGCAGGGAGCAGATCCAGTCAGTGTCCTATAGGCCAAAGTGAGATATTTCAATTGAATTCTGGCCACTATAGGGAGAGGAGAACAGAGGAGTTACATGTGCCCTCTTTGGCTGATTGAAGACCAGGCGTGCTGCAGCATTCTGAATCAATTATAACGATCTTACTACACAAGCCTACTAGACCAGCTAACAGTGAATTACAATAGTCCAGGGTGTTTGGGGATGTACATAATACATAATACATAATGATTATAATAATAATAATAATAATTCATAATAAGTGATTGTGCTTGTGTGCACTGCAGGCCATGTACATGTTCTGTGCCCTGGCTCTGGTCTGTGATGACTACTTTGTTCCGTCTCTTGAGAAGATTTCAGAGGTGAGTCTCTCCTCCACTCAGCATCACATACCCCTAGTGATCAGGTCCCCTAGATACAATTAACAATCTATATTAATGGCATATAATGTAATATGTGTTAATACGGCTTATTTCTGACACTGAGGGCCAGATGTACGTACATTTGCGAACGTAGCGTAATCGGCGCCATGGACAAACCGCAGATTGCGAACGCTGTCAGATCCAACTTTCCGTCGTATTTATCAAACTTTCAATCCATAGTGTAAACTGCACCTTTATCTGCCTTTCTCCACCCATTACCGCAATTTACGAACGTCCACAACTGAACGGCAGAGCCTACATACAAGCGCAGGTGAATGAAGTTAACTGATGACAACATTAAAAAGAATCAAACGTTTAGTGATCATGAAATAATAATACCATACATGATAAGATGTCAACAAGCAGGGAGATAGTAAAGATCAGTAGTTCTACTCAAACTACTTGTGAACGTAGGCTATGGAAGATTGGTCAAATCTAGCAAGTAGGAAAGTTTAAGTGAATGACGGGAAAGGGAAAGTAAGACATTCGAAAGGCCAACGAAAGTTAAGGTTGCTTTTGATAGCACAAATATTTACAAAACTGTTGCTCTAAATAGCGATTCTGTTGTCTTTGAAAGGTTCTCTTATCGATGCATTGAACTGCAATTTGGATTAACACCTGCTTTTTCAAGGTGGAAGTATTTCGACGCAGAATAGATGTGCACTTTCACAAGCAGTCTTTGTACATACCGCGGAATACATAATTAGGCGCTCTTTACACTTCCCCTCCCATCTCTTTACGCTAAACTCCCACTTTCCCCTGGATCCTCCCATGAATGCATATGCATGACACGAAAAACGCAATGGGCCATTTTCAGCTCCCGCGACAGGCAGTTTGCACTTTAACATCATTGCGACCTGTTTATACATACCTTGCAATGATTTTACATGCTTGTTGCGAAACAAATACACCTGAAGTGGGCGCAAAAGCGTTACATCTGGCCCTTAGTGTACATGTATTTAATAGTGGCATTTATTGATTTCTTGTCTGCTCTTTATATTTGTATCTAACTGTCTGTCTGTCTGTCCCCTCTCTGACTCTTTCTTTCTCTCTCTCTCTCTCTCTGTCAGCGGCTCCAACTGAGTGAGGACGTTGCGGGAGCCACATTCATGGCAGCGGGCAGTTCTGCTCCAGAGCTCTTCACCTCCGTTATTGGTCTGTTTATATCCCTCATCTTTCCTTCTTATTACCTCTGTTTCTTTCTCTCTGTCTTTTTTCTCTGCCTCTGTCCATCTCATCCTCTCCCCCATGTCTCTCCTCCTCCTCCTCTCCTCCTCTCCCCCCATGTCTCTCCTCCTCCTCTCCTCCTCTTCCTCCTCCTCTCCCCCCATGTCTCTCTTCCTCCTCCTCTCCCCCCATGTCTCCTCCTCTCCACCCATGTCTCTCCTCCTCCCCTCCTCCTCATCTCTTCCTCCTCTCCCCCCATGTCTCTCCACCTCCTCCTCTCCCCCCATTTCTCTCCTCCTCCTCCTCCTCTCCTCCTCCTCTACCCCCATGTCTTTCTCCTGATCACCATGTCTGGTTTATAATTGAGCACATTCACTTTGCTGTCTCACATAATGAATTTGATTGAGGTTGAGATGATTGGTTTAGTACCATTCTGTGTAATGGTACTAAAAAAAAAGTGCACTAGGTTTAGAGTGTTTTGTGTGTGTGTGTGTGTGTTTGTGTGTGTGTGTGTGTGTATGTGTTTGTTTGTGTGTGGGGTGTGTGTGTGTGTGGGTTCTGCTAAATAACAGGTATGCAAAACTCTCTCTGCTTGTGTATCCTCTCTCTCTTTCCCTCTCTCTCTCACACTCTCTATTTCTCTCTCTATGTCTCTGTCCCTCTCTCTCTCTCTCTCTCTCTCTCTCTCTCTCTCTCTCTCTCTCCTCTCCCCCTCTCTGTGTGTATATGTTTGTGTATCCTCATTTGTCTTGGCTCACTCATCAACCCCCCCCCCCCTCCCCCCGCAGGAGTCTTCATCACCAAAGGAGACGTGGGTGTGGGCACCATCGTTGGCTCGGCCGTGTTCAACATCCTCTGCATCATCGGCGTGTGTGGCATCTTCGCCGGGAGGGTACAGTTACTTCAATACACACATCACCTACGCGGGGGGGGGGCAGAATTAGCTTCCAAAGACATAAACAAGACATTGACAATATAACTAAGATGTCATCACAGATAACATATTACGTAACAGAGTGATGCTTGCATGCAAAACTTGGTAATCTTTTACCAAGAATGGTTGTGTTTTCCAAGAAGGATCTGAAAAAAAAAACAGTACAAATGAATGTTAGACTTTGTAGACATTTGACTTCAGTTGTAATTAACTAGTAAGATGTGTGCTTTTGAGGAGAAAGCTTGATAATGTTGTATCCGTATGTGTGGCCGTATTAAACAAGCTCAACATGGTTGACCTCCTCATAGGCAGTAAAGCTCACCCACTGGGCCCTCTTGAGAGACTCCGCCTGCTACACCATCTCAGTGATCGCTCTAATAGTGGTAAGTGACACCACACCCACACACACACACACACACACACACACACACACACACACACAGACCCTACCCTACATCAGTGGGTCACACAACTAAACCAGTCTGTGGTGATCAGGTGTGTGTTCTTTCAGGGTCAGCTCTGTCATCTGTACATGCAAAGATGATGTCATTTGTTAGCTGTGAAAATTATGTAATTTGTTTCACTTTCCACTAGTTTTCCCTCCTTTGCACCCTTTGATTAGTTGCAATACAGTGGAGTACTGTAACCCCCCCCCCCCCCCCCACTCCCGGGGGGTTACTGTACAATAAACATCAGTGCAAGGGGGCCCCCTAATGGTGAAAATATTTTTTTTCCATTGGACTAGGTACATGAATAGTCTGATGTATAGACATGTTGTTGATGGTGTAGATATGTTGAACTGTATCACTAGATGTGGTGACATGATATTTCTTCTTCTCTTTGAAGTTCATTTACGACGAGAAGGTGTCATGGTGGGTCTCTCTCTTTTTCTTCACCACTATACCTTTTCAAATGTTTCTAATCTAAGACATAGGATACGTGCAGTTACTATAGAACTTCCATTTGTTTTATTTGTCCAGGTGGGAATCGCTGGTCCTGGTTGTGCTGTACTTCTTCTACATCCTCATCATGAAGTAAGCCTCACTCACCAGCCACGGTCAACACTAGGGTTGGGACCGTTGGGTATCGTTTGGGTTTTATCCGATACCGGTGCTAAATCGATACTTTTTAAAACGCTGCCGGTGCCAAAACGGGAGTTTAGGGAGGTTGTTTGGTAGAAATATCAAAGGACATGGTGTGTGTGTGTGTGTGTGTGTGTGTGTGTGTCTGTCTCTTTGTCTGTCTTTCTGTCTGTCTGTCTGTGTGTGTGTGTGTGTGTGTGTGTGTGTGTGTTCAGGTTTAACTCGCGTGCCCAGCGCTACCTTGAGCGGAGGCAGAAAAGTTCGGGGACCCTGTCCAATGGGCTGACGGGCAGCACCGACATGGAGGACCTCAGCTGCGACGCCACGGCGGTCCTGCTAAAGAAAGGTACCGCGGGAGTGACCGCAGAAGTCCAGCCGCGGTGGTTCCCAGTTATCAGGCATCCCACAGGTTACTGTGGCTCTCAGTCCAGCAACACTGGACTTGGCCTTTCACTCTGTCTCTCTCTCTCTAGTCCTGTTGCCCTGTTGTGTTTCATCTCTGTCTTGTCTGTTACGAGGGGGGGGGGGGGGGGGGGGGGGGGGGGGGCTACACGGGGCGCGTTACTAAAACGTTGCGATCACAATGCGTAAAAACTATTTTAGAAGACTGGTCTATTTTTTCCGAACGTACGCCCTGTTATCGCGTCTGGTGTAGCCAGTTCAATTGATCATAGGGGTTGCAGCAGACGCAACGCAAACGGAACGCTTCAGTTACGCGCTTCAGTTACCCCCCCCCCCCCCCCCCCCCGCTAGTCCTCTCTCACTCTGTCTCTCATTTAGTCTTCACCTTTCTAATCCCTCCATCTTATTTCCCTCATTTGTATCTTTTCTTTTTTGTTTTGTTCATTTTTTTATTCTGTTGTTCCTTCCCTCGTTCATTCAGTCTTTTCCTTTTTCCTTTCCTCTACCCTTCTATAATCTGTCGTTCTCTGTGCTTCGCTTACTGTGATTATCTGAACCAAAATATCAGGCTCCTAGCAAATGTGCACTAAACAATTTAGGCAAAGCTGTACACCAGCTTACTATTCACTGTCTATTCTCTCCATCTTTATTCCTTTTCTCTTCTCTCTTTCCCCTCTTTCTCTCTCTCTCTGTCTCTCTTCTCTCTTCCCTTTCCCTCTCTCTCCTCTCTTTTCCTCTCTCGTTCTCTCTCTCTTCCCTTTCCCTTTCTCTCTCTCTCTCTCTCCTCTCTTTCCCTCTCTTTCTCCTCTGTCTCTCTTCCCTTTCTCCTCTCTCTCTTTCGCCTCTCTTTCTCTCCCTCTCTCTCTCTTTTCCTCCAGCTAACTTCCAGTCGCAGCCCTCGGTGCTGATGGTGGACGAGCTGCTGTCCGCGTACCCCCACCTGCTCTCCTTCTCCGAGGCCAGCATGAGGGTGATGATCACCAACCACTTCTCACCGCGCACACGCCTCACCATGGCCTCACGCCTGCTCATCACCGAGGTGAGAGAAAGAGGGGGGACGGAGGGAGAGAGAGAGGGAGGGAGGGATAGAGAGAGGGGGGACAGAGGGAGAGAGAGAGGGAGGGAGAGGGGGGTGGAGGGGGGTGAAGAGAGAGAGGGGGGACGGAGGGAGAGAGAGAGAGGGAGGGAGGGATGGAGAGAGAGAGGGGGAATAGAGAGAGAGAGGGAGGGAGGGGGCAGAGAAAGAGAGAGAGAAATAGAGGGACAGAGATGAAGGAAACCTATAAAGCATGTGTAAGATGGTCAAGCGTAGGGCATGCAATTATGCTGAATGGAAAGGACCAAATTGCGATGGTTTGCTGGCATAGACGGGTTTAGGCATTGAGTGACTTTCATTTACAACTAATGTCAGTATGAATGTGATGCCTTAGTGCTTCATACTTTATGTTAAAAAAATTTTGCCAGTGTTGCTGAACTCAAAAGTGGAAGGTTAGCTTTGAGTAAACCCGTTTTTTATTTTACATCTGTGGTTGCAAGTTAAATGCATTTATTGTTTATAAGATGAAGTGACTAATGGATTGATTGGTCAGTTAATTGAATAGTTGACTGAGCAATTGATTGGTTGATTGATCAATTGATTGATTGGCTGACTGATTGGATCACTGACACAGTGACCTGATTGATTGAGTGTTTTGTTTCATCCCCTCCGCAGAGACAGCGTCTGTCCAACAGCAGGTCGTTCAGCTGCAGCGAGGTGGACATGGCGGCGCGCGCCTACGACCGGCGGAGCCTGGAGAACGGCCTGAGCGTGATCGACCGGGGACTGAACGGCCGCTACGCCACGCACAAGGACGACAGCTTCGGGGGCGCGGGGGCGAAGGCGGGGCGGAGAGATCGAGGGGACGAGGCGGAGAACGAGAATGAGGACAACGAGAACAACGAGAACGACGAGGAGGACGGAGACGACAGGGAGGGAGGGCCGCTAGTGCCGTTCCACGTGCCAGGTGAGAGGACGTCGTCCAGCCGTTTGTCTCATGTGCCCAGAGAGGCCCAGAGAGACAGTGAGAGGAGGAGCACTGGTCTGAAGAATGTGATCTGGCCTTTCACTCACTCCATCTCTTGGTCTCTGTCTCGCTGTGTGTGTGTGTGTGTGTGTGTGTGTGTGTGTGCGTGTGTGTGTGTTTGTTGCGATACAAGTAATGAATGACTTTGCTAACAGTTCAGCCGTTTGCCGGATGTGCGTGATAGATCTCCAGATCACATGCAAAGAGGCCATAGAGACACAGTAGTGCCTTGGCCAGGGCCTGACATGCTAACAAGCTAACATTGTTGCAATCAAGGAATCACTGGACACTGTTTCTGCCTCTGCCTACACACACATAGTAATGGCATAGCAGTCAGTTAAGGTAAGGTAATCGATGCTAAACAAATATCTCCTCACAATCCGCAAGTTCTCTAGTCTTTGAGAACACTGTAAAATAATCTGGTCTTCTGACACAGCCCTGGCTCTGCGAACTGGAAACAATTAGCATGGAGTCAACCTGTCCCCCAAACAATAACAAAATACTGGGTGATGTTTGGGGGGAGCACTGAAGGCAGGGGTGAGCTACCTCTCTGGTCTGTTTTGTTTGGTCTTCAATTATAATTTAAGATGCTTTAGACAAAAGCTTCTGCCAAGAAACATAAACATAAACAAATGCAACATACCCTGCCGTTAAGTCTGCTGTGCTGAGCGTAGTGTGTTGTATTTCATGAGTAGTGGGTCACACTGAGATAGTCCGCCCACAGGCTATCTACAGATGCTCAGATTATTATTTGTTGACAGATTATTAACTATTTGTTGACACTTTGTTCACTACAATGTATAGTTATGGTTAAGGTTAGGGGTGGGATTTGGTGAAGATAATGCTCAGCAATTGTTCCACAACAATTTATTTGACATATGATGGTAATTTTGATACCATAGATTTAATAGAGACCCAGTCAGACCAATAGTATGAGAAATCAGGAACAGAGTTTATTTACAATGATGCGCATCAAGGGAGAGACAGCATGACTTCACCTAAAGATCCATCAGCTGCTCTAACTAGACAAGGAAATAGTAAGGGTTTAAGTATCGTTCCAGGCTGACGGGAGATGGCGTTGGTCATCCCATCTCACGTGGACTACACTGAATCAGACTCTGATTAGTGGCAACCTGGCAATCCGGAGCAGATAGCTACTGACGCAGCCATGCAGAACAGTGAAACACTGCAAAGTCATAATATTCCTGCTTATCTCTAAACACAGTCACACACAGATATACACAGGGACAGTACAGATATCATACAGTCATTACATAGAATCATACTTTTAGTATCAAAGTGACCCACTAATGAGAAATGCAGAACATTAAACCACATATTGGAATATTGGACATAATGCAGAAGATTAAACCATATATTGGAATATTGGATATAATGTTCTATTCCACTTTCTCTCACATACTGAATTTAGAATCTTAACAGATGATGAGTGAAGTCTCTGTGGCCGGACTGTCCACTCCAAGTAGAGTGTGTGTTTGTAAAGACTGCTGGTGTCTCTGCCTCTGTCTGGTGTGCAGCGGGCTGCTTCAACAAGCTGAAGTGGCTGAGCATGTGGCCTCTGAGCCTGGTGCTCTTCTTCACCGTCCCCAACTGTGCCAAGCCTGGCTGGGAGCGCTGGTTCATGGTCACCTTCATCATGTCCACCGTCTGGATCGCAGGCTTCTCCTACATCATGGTGTGGATGGTATGTAGCGGAGTAGAGTGTTAGTGAGAGCATGTACACACACACACACACACACACACACACCAGTGTTTCCCCTACAGTGTATTTAACAGCGGCGCAGCGCCGCCGCTGGATTTTCAGCGCCGCTGCAACATAATATCACGAGATTCACTTAACACACTGTAAAAGCACAACGGCCAACGTCATCTCGAAATTGTTTTCTGAAAGTCTTGAGTAAGTTAAGTGCATCAAATCCGCACTTAGCCTCTCATTATTCAGGACATATATGCGGCATGATGTGTCAGGTGATTACAAGCCCAAAGACAAGTCTGCAGCCCATATGGCTAGCCTACGTTCTGAACACGGTTACATTGTTTAGCTATCCGACTGATGGGGTCTTGCTCCGCCACAGTGTAGCCTATGGTGTCATCGTTCACTTGTAGGTTACACAATAAATAGCCTACTTATAGGCCTGGTGACAATAAAAAATGATATTAGTTATATTTCATCACGAAGCTGTTTGTATGCAGTGAATTCGCTTGTAGCCTATGCCATATGTTAAGCTTGAGCAATTCCTCTGATCCAAAGCCTGCTTTGACACATTGACACTAATGTGAAACATGCATCCTCCTCTCCTAGCCTACATCAAATAAAAGAAACCAATTCATGATTACCGAAATGAATTTAACATGGGGGGAAAAAAGTTTGTTGCGATTTAGCCTACTGTTGTGATGCGGTTCTTTCTGCTGATTGGATTTACGTCCGGTGTCGTCAACTCTGAGAACGCTTGCTCCGGTTGACAATTTTATCCAGAGAGCTGATTTCCCAAAGATGAGCCTCCATCAACATTCAACGACAAATTATTAAAACGTAAGTAATGCAATAGAGTAAACCAATGTGCTGCAAGGTGTATGGTCTTAACGTTAATTGTAGCCTAGACTTGTAACGTTAGCGTAGGGCTACATGTAATGTTTGCATGGGAAAGCTAGGCGAACACAGTCTAGGCCTGTTTAAACTTTCTGATAGTTGGAAATATGAGCATATGTTGGCATATACGTATAGCCTAAATTCTGTCCACTTAGCTATAATAGGCTATCACAAACAGACCTTTTCTACGTTTGCGGCATTAGACATAGGAGCCTACATTCTCTTATCAGAAAGACGTGTTCTCATAACTTCAGCGTTCTCTTGACGGTGAGACGAACGGTCGCACTTCAATCAAGTAGCCTAGGTCCTTTTCGAGTTAATTGTGAGTGAGTTGTATGGTAACTGTGGGAGTGATGTAGAAGAAAAGTGAGTATTTACTTTTTTATACGTGGGTTTGTTGTTTTGGGACTGAGAAATAGACTACAAGGAGAGCATCTGGCTACGTGCATGCGTGTCAGCATTAATGGCCCCCTAACAATTCAATTCAATTACCAAAGAGCCTTAGAGATGTTCTTTGAAAAGCCCAGAAAAATTAAGTGCTCGCAGATTGGGTGTGGCCTTTGCCATTAAGACAAATTTAAATAAATTGTAAATAATCTTTTTCTGGGTTGTGCCATTTCATTTTTCTTCTATCATTTTTAACCAATAATGTAAAAGAAAGCTGAAAATGTCCACAAAAGAAACACGAAGGTATGATATAAAAAAAAAAAAAAATGAAAAAAAAATGCGCAACAACCCCCCCCCAAGTAATAGCACCGCTGCTGGAAAAATGTCTAGGGGAAACACTGCACTCACTTAAGCACAAATGCAAAAGCACATACTGTTCTATGGACACACACACACACTTAAGCACAAATGCAAAAGCACATGCTGTTCTATGGACACACACACACACACACACACACACACACAGATATAAATATAAACACACAGGTCAGCAGTCAGCACACCAACATCTGTGACTCTACCAGGATCTTTATAGTCTCAAACTGTCATGGACCAACACGTTTTGTCTCTTTCTCTTTTTTTTCAGAGGCATGAAAATATCTTTTGAACTTTATTTAGCCGACTGTTGTATTTCTGATTACTCAGATGTTTCTCCTCAGCACTCTCAGCCTTTGTGTGTATGAACTGTGCGGTAGCAGCAGATGGGTATCTGAGGAACGAGGCGTTCAGCGTTTCATTTTTGTTTTGTTGGCATCGTGCGCCCCTTTCCCTGTAGGTGACTGTGATTGGGTACACTCTGGGCATCCCCGATGTCATCATGGGCATCACGTTCCTAGCAGCTGGCACCAGTGTTCCGGACTGCATGGCCAGCCTCATTGTGGCGCGCCAAGGTTGGCAGGCACAGCACACTATATAGACCATGTCATGTCACCGCACACTATATAGACCATGTCATGTCACCACGCACTATATAGACCATGTCATGTCACGTCACTGCACACTATATAGACCATGTCATGTCACCACGCACTATATAGACCATGTCATGTCACCGCACACTATAGAGACCATGTCATGTCACCACGCACTATATAGACCATGTCATGTCACCACGCACTATATCACTATATAGACCATGTCATGTCACCGCACACTATATAGACCATGTCACCATGCACTATATAGACCATGTCATGTCACCACGCACTATATAGACCATGTCATGTCACCGCACTTACACTATATAGACCATGTCATGTCACCACACACTATATAGACCATGTCATGTCACCACACACTATATAGACCATGTCATGTCACCACACACTATATAGACCATGTCATGTCACCACGCACTATATAGACCATGTCATGTCACGTCACTGCACACTATATAGACCATGTCATGTCACCACACACTATATATATATATATACACCGCTCCGCCTGGCATTTTTTGTAAATTTTGTGTCAATGTCTTGCATGTGGAGCACTTTGGGTTGCACTCTGTGCATGTTAAATGTGCTATACTAAATAAAACTGACCTGACTATATACATTAATAATGTTGTATTGGCAGACACAACACACTATATATAGACCATGTCATGTCACCACGCACTATACTATACATTAATAATGTTGTATTGGCAGACACAACACACTATATAGAGCATGTCATGTCACCACACACTATACATTAATAATGTATTGTGTATTACATAATTCAAATCAAATTATGCCACTACAATATGCCACTTGTGCAGGCATGGGGGACATGGCCATCTCCAACTCCATCGGCTCCAACGTGTTTGACATCCTGGTGGGCTTGGGCCTGCCCTGGGCCCTGCAGACGCTGGCCATAGATTACGGCTCCTACGTGAGTTGCCCTCTCCTGTGTCTGGGCTAGCCTCATGGAAATCACTTACTCTAATCTAATGTATTGTCTGTGTACTTGTATTAAGTTTTTTATATATATATAGACACACACACACACAGCTGGGAAATTAAGTATTGAACACGTCAACATTTTTTTCAGTAAGTATACTTCCAGTGAGGCTATTCGCATGAAATTTTCACCGGACATTAGTATTAATTTAGGTAATCCACACATATATAAAAATCCAAACATTAATGTCTAAAAGTAGAGTTATGAGTAAAAAAGTGGAATGGCACAGGGAAAAAGTATTGAACACGCTAAGAAAAAGCAGTACACAAAGGCAAGCAATGGCAAGGAACAAACTGGAATCTATAAGTAGAGAAATTACTGGACTGGAATCTATAAGTAGAGAAATTATCCCTCCTATCTGTGCAAATTAATATAAGCTGGGTTAGTACATACTGGTAGGCTATAAAAAGGTTTTTTGTTACCAAGGTGTCACACAAGAAACATTTCATGATGGGTAAAAGCAAAGAGCTCTCCCAAGACCTTTGCAACCTTATTGTTGCAAAACATATCAATGGGACTGGTTACAGATGCATTTCAAAACTTCAGAATTATCCAGCAAGCAGTATTGGAGCCATTATCTGCAAGTGGAAGGAACATCACTGCATCATCAACTGGCCATGCACAGGATCTCATTGCAAGATTTCTGACCAGGAAGTCAGAAGAGTAGCCCAAGAGCCAAGGACCACTCGGAGAAAGCTCCAGAAAGACTTGGAGGCAGCAGGTACAATTGTTACAGAGAAAATCATAGGTAATGCACTTCACCGCCATGGCCTCTATGCACGCTCATCCCGCATGACTCTATTGCTGAAATAAAAACATGTCAAAGCTTGTTGAAAGTTTGCTACACAACATTTGGACAATCCTATGAAATACTGAGAGAATGTATTCTGGTCAGGCAAGAGCAAAATTGAACTTTTCGGATGTCATACTACACACCATATTTGGAGGAGAAATGGAACTGTGTATCACCCTAAAAATACCCTACCAATAGTGAGGTTTGGAGGTGGTGGCATCATGGTGTGGGCTGTTTTTCATCTCATGATACTAGCAGACTTCATACAGTTGAAGGAATGATGAATGGAGTCATTTTGTTCTGGGAGAATCTTTACATCCACCAGGATGATGAGGATGAGACATGGCTAGACCTTCCAGCAGGACAATGATCCAAACCATTCAGCAAAGGAAGATCTCAATTAGTTTCAGAGAAATTAAATCAAGGCCCTGACTTCAATCCAATTGAACAGTTTTGGAAGTTAACTAAAGATCAGGATTCACAAGACGGACCCCTGGAATCTTCAATATTAAAGGACTATCTGTTTAAAAGAATGGGCCAAACTCACACCAGAATACTGTGACTGATTAATTTCGTCATACAGGAAATGCCTTGAAGCCGTCATTACAAATAAAGGCTTTTCCACAAAGTATTTAAGAAATTTCAGCAGGTGTGTTCAATACTTTTTTCCTGTGTCATTCCACTTTATTACACATAACTCTACCTATGGACTTTAATGTTTGGATTTTTATATATGTGTGGATTACCGAAGTTAATACTCCGGTGAAAATTTCATGCGAATAGCCTCACTGGAAGTATGCTTACTGAAAAAAATGTTGACGTGTTCAATACTTATTTTCCCCGCTGTGTGTATGTATGTGTGTGTGTGTGTGTGTGTGTGTGTGTGTATATATATATATATATATATATATATATATATATGTGTGTGTGTGTGTGTGTGTGTGTATATATATATATATGCCTACAGTAACATAAGGTTTGTTAGTGTGTTGATTGAAAATGATTGGTTGGCCCTCTGCCTATTAGGTGCACTTGAACAGCAGAGGACTCATCTTCTCAGTAATTCTACTGCTGGCTTCAGTGTTCTTCACAGTAAGTCACAGTTGTGAGTTTAACACATTTTCACTGAATTTTGCATGAATTTTTCCTCTCAGAAAAAGCAAAACCGTGATTGTAAATGTTCTCTTTTTCTCCCTTTTTCTCTCTTTTTCTCTGCCTATCTCTCTCTCCTTCCCTCTTCTTCTCTGTCTCTATCTTTCTCTCTCTCTCCCTCTCGCTCTCTCTCCCTCTCTGTCGGTATTTTTCTCTCTCTCTCCCTCTCTCTCTCCCTCTCTCTCTCCCTCTCTCTCTCAGGTGGTGGGGGTACACCTGAATAAGTGGACACTGGACAAGAGACTGGGCCTGATCTGTCTGCTGTTGTACGCCATCTTCTTGTGCTTCTCCATCCTCATCGAGTTCAACGTCTTCATGTTTGTCAATCTCCCCATGTGCCGAGAGATCATCTGACCCCAACCCTGCAGCCTTCGCTTACATCACTTCCTGTTGGTGTCAAGAAGAATAGCTCACGGTCAAAAATGGATGGATTGATTGACCCACGATTGTTGGTTGGATGTTGACCCTTGTTTGTGTTTTGGAGGAATTATAGAAAAAGTTTGATTTTTGGTGCAATAGAGGCCCGATGCCTCATGGGCTTTCGATTGATTAATTGAGGAATATACTTGAAAGCAAGAAAAAAATGAAGACTGCATGTATTGATAGACAGAATGGACCTAAGCTTAAAGAAGAGTCGAAGGGTTTGAGGCTGCTGTGTTTTTTCCAGTACTTAAGTTACTATGGTGACTGAAGAATGGATTCATTCACTTCAAAAATCAATTAGGAGAGACTCAGACTTTTGGGACAAACATGGTCTGACTCCTTGGAGAAACTGGATCGTTCTGTGTATATATTTATTGAATGTGAGGACTAGGACCATCTCCAAATATTTCTCATCTTATCAGGGCTTTGTAATTTTTTGAGCAAATCCTGAATGCGGAATGGACACACAAAAATACACGGCTGGTTCTTTGTGTATAGTGAATCGAAACCTTGACCCCGAGTCACAGCACCTTTTTTCGTTTTTCTCCGGAACATTTTTTGAAAATTTAAGAGCTATTGTTTTGTTTTTTTCTTTGCATTTGCCTTGCACTGTTAGGGTCACAATTGCTGGCCTTTGGGGATATGTTTTGCGTTATTTAAGATATTTATGTTTGTGTTAAGTTATTGGTCATTTTTTATATTCTGTGCATTGTCACCTTATGGAGTTGAAGCTGCACTCTTAACATAACTGCACCGTAGACATATGAGTCGCAGTAGTACCTACTTTATGTGTTTGATCTCCATATAACAATTACCAATTAAAATGGTAGTCGTCCACAGTATAGTTTCATAATGCTATGCCTTTAGCTGTTAAAGTTAAATGGTGCAACTATGGCTTTCTTAAATACTTTAAGTGTAGGGTGCAACAAAAATCTTTCCCAGGAAGATTGGTATGGACACATGTAAGACCGAAAGGTATAGACACTGGAGTAGCCAAACCTAAGATATTTTATTTATGTATATATTTATGTATAAACCTATTTATATGCGGTAGTGGTCTGCGCTCTGCACTCTCGTCTGAACTCAAGCAGACCTTTATTTATTTATTTGGCTG
The DNA here is from genome assembly GCF_018492685.1 of Alosa sapidissima. Classification (NCBI taxonomy): domain Eukaryota; kingdom Metazoa; phylum Chordata; class Actinopteri; order Clupeiformes; family Clupeidae; genus Alosa; species Alosa sapidissima. The sequence goes on from NC_055965.1 coordinate 11,565,162, forward strand.
CGTCATGTGAGGCACGATGCAGTGTCCTATACAACTGTTTGTAAAACGCAGTGTCGTGCAAGACAAATAGAGATGTTGATATTTTAACACTGTAAGAGGTTATTTTGTATAATTATCTAAATGTAAAAGTATTGCCAGGTTTGCAAAAAGCATTGCAGTTCTTTGGTCATGTGATTCTATCACAAGAGGGCAGTGTGCTAGTGTAGTTGAATGCAACAGGACTCACAGTCAATCCCTCCGAGGGTCTTGTGGAAAAGATTGTATTTAAAGGTAAGTTAAGTTGATGTGATTGTGAATTCAGACACGCAGCATTTGTTGACCACAACACGTGAATGCATGACTGCAAATAGCCCTGAGGTGTTGTTTTATATATCAAAAGTCATTTTATGTTATCAAAAGTTAAGGAAAAATATTATATAGTGCCAATCATTAATACTACACCGTTTGGTCAATCGTCGTGTCATATAATCACAGTTCCAAATGTAGTTGTTTGCAGTTTTGTGATGTATGTATTATTGTATTTGTATCAGTAATTATGAACGTTGAGAGTTTTTTTTGGTACTTTCAGGAAGATGACGAATTGGTGCATGTTTCTTTTCTCATAAGTCTACTGAATGCATATAAGGACTAAGACGCGCTGTATCAATCACATTGTACATATCAGTGAAAAAAGATAGGTCTACTATCTCATCAAATATCAAACTTTGCAATTGTTTAAAAGAAACAAATGATGTAGGGCTATGGTTTCTTATCATATCTACTTTTAAGTTCCGAAATGTTTTTTTTTTTTTTTGTCCTCAGTTCGCGATTTCATTGACAATTTGTGCGCAAAAGAAGCCATTTGTACGACAGTTTGATGCCTTTGGGCAATAAAATGGTTTACATGCAGTAGGATATTGTGTCTGGAGACTGTCTGTCATAGGCTGTTAAGTGTGTAGGCCTAGCCTACACGCGGATACCCACAAACACGCTTGGGCGCACACGAAGGTATAGTGCGCGCTTTGCTTGGTTGGTTGGAAGAATGGTGAGAATGAAATGACCCATCAGTTGAGCACATTCCATGCCGGGACACGTGACTTCTTCAGACGAACTCTTCAGCACAGAACAGCCTCGTCCATAGATGGAGTTTGCCCATGTCAGGGAGCAAGAATTGGTGGGTTTGAAGTCCACTGTCAACATACTGCAGTGCATAAATGCCTTCGGCTTTTAACGGATTGAACAGCAGTTGACATTGAGGAGTTCCAGGTCGGTTGTGCGATTTGAGGTAGGCTATGTCATACACGGTCCAATGGAAGACTGATGTAGCATTATATTTCATGATTTAACATTAGCTTTTTTTTTATGACTGAATGAAAACGACAAGCTAAAAAGTCAAAAGAGTACGCTATTAGTTTCCTTATTTCAGTGCATTCCAAAGACTGAGTACGATGCTGTAGCCTGTCAGTTATATTGTGGGTCAATAAAACAGGATTGCTCCGGTTACAGAAAGGGTGTTGAGTAGGCTATTTTCGTTAGGTAGTTTTGTGCGACTGCGTGCGTGTCTGTGTCTGCACGCATATGTCAATACATTACGTTTACAGTATATCTCAACCCATTCCAAATACGAGTCAGTGCCATTGGATACCCTAAACATTATGCCACATATAGCTGAGTCAGGTGCAATTTCAGTTTCAATTTGTCAAAGTTATATCAGCGTGGCTCACAGTATCACGTATGACCTGCTGAGCTTAGACAGCCGAGCTGTAGCCTACACCACGTTATTATCTGCCCTGAATAAACAGTCTGTGCGTTCCTCACCGTGCCTGACACGGGTTTCCGCCGATCACACACTGACGCATTGACAGTTTAACTATAGAAGTATGTAACATACAATGAGATTTCATTGTTCACAGACCGTTCTTTCTCACTACAGCTGAGATTGAAGTTTTATTTAAAAAAAAATCACAGAAATGTTATCCGTGGGTTTGGATTTCTAACAGAAATTGCATGTGAGTTTTACAAACCTCATCCACAGAAGTAAAGTATTATTTATAATAACACCCTCCAAATTCCTATGTGAAAGCTGCTTCTGTCTCGACCTTAGTTAGGTTGCTTAAGCGGTTCAAGCCCTCTCTTCATAGCGCCCCTTCTTGGCACTGCTCCTGTTCGTCGCCTGTGTTAATTGGAGCAACAAAAGACGGGGCTAGTAGGCCTAATATTCTAGACGGTTTGGAACAGACTTCCATCAGATCAAATTGCTCTCTGTGGTATATCCAGGACTGTTGTATTGTCTTGTTGCTTCCCACACCTTTCAGTCACCTGGTTTGTTTTCGTCATGTTTTACTGTAAGGGTGCAGTTACTTGATTTGTTTTCTTAATTGCATCACGATTAGTCATATTTAAAGGGGATATCCTGTTTTCTATTTAATTGTTTGAAGCTAGACATTTATAATGGCTTGTTTGCATTGCAAGCAAAAACCATGGTCTTGACTTGACTCATGCAGCACCATGCTGCACCATACTAACCACAGCTGGAGTAGATAGAAGAACAGAAACGCGTTGGAGCCAGACTGGGTCAGTGGAGGCTATTTGGGTGAGTTTCAGCATCATTCACTCTCACTGAGAAAGCCTTCCGGACTGAAATCTGACGCAAGAGATTAGCTCTAGTCTGGGAAATGAGGCCGGTCTGGTTGAGGCATGCTAAGATATGCAGGTATGATCAGAGGTGGGGAATTACTCTGAATCTACCCTAAATCATTCCAGGGAGCTGTAGCTTTCAGTTCCCTTAACCGCCCACACATACTGTACCAACACACTTTCATAAATGTATCTGGGTTTGTGGGGTACTCTTCCTCACTCTCTTCCTCACCCTCAACAGTGACTGGTACCATGAGCAGAATTATCATAAATTACATTATATACCCATTTTTGGAAAGGTGTAACTCTACTACTCAAATATTGGTCTACATACACAGCACACAGCACACCACAGCAGACCTATGATAGCATGCAATGATGGGTTTTGCATTTTCTCCCACTTTCTTGAAAAAGAACTATGCATATTGTTTTTTGTTGTATATGGTATTCAAATCAAACAATTTCCGTAGTAGGGCAGTTGACCACAACATAGATTTAAGGTCTTGGGTGCGTAATTTGCTTGACTTTTCACAAGTGCAGTTGAGCAGTGAAGATCTAATGGAGTGACAAACGCTGTATCTTCCTCCTGTCCCCATTCTCTAATGAATGCAGCAATGGAGAAGAATTCCCTAATCAGCCACCCATTGGCCATTCACCATACAGTATCTGCACCAGCACGGCCAGACAGCATTGTGTGGTGAGCTAATAGGGGCTACAGTAAACCCCCATTGAATGGGTTCACTGTACAGACAATTGGTGGGTGGGGGTGTGGGTCAAAGGCGAAGGACAGCTCCTGGATGGAGTCCCAGTACCCAGTAGAACCCCCCCCCCTCAGTCCTGCACCCCACTGGGGTCCCTCCATTCATTCTGCTGGATGGTTTGTGCTGGTTGTTGGGGTGTGGTGTGGGGGAGGGTTTGTGCTGGTTGTTGGGGTGTCTGTTGTGGGGGAGGGTTTGGTGCGTGAATGTCGATGTTGTGGTTTCTGTCCGTCACAGTGATGGTTTTTAAGATGTCTCGTGGAGATACAGTAGACCCCTTAACTGCTGTGACGAACTGCTGCCCCGGTTAAGAGGCTGTTGTTCTGAAAAGCTACACCAATGGAAAACGCTGGGCTGAATGAGAAACAGGCCACATGCTTTGATTAGACCTCTCAGTAAACATTGAAACTCTTTCAATAAGAAATTATTCCAAAAATTGAATCATCCCTAAAGGATTGTGTTGCTGCAAATAGGCCTTTGCGTTTGAATGAGCATGTTGCTGCATGCATGAGCATTCTTGATCAAATTCTGTCTTCTTGGTTCAGCTAGTATGTGGCTGGATTATATTCAGCGTGTGTGTGTGTGTGCATGTCTGTGTGCGTGTGTGCATGTGTGTGTGAGAGAGAGAGAGATAGAGAGAAAGAGAGAGAGATCACCTCAGTATTTTGTCATCACTCTTTTCAATCACTCTGCATACCACTCTCCCCCACGTGTTGCGCAACCGTTTCGTTTACCTTGCCATAATGTCACCATAAACACTCATGGGTAGAGCCTTTCTGCACTCTACTGTTGAATCTCCATGGTAGCTATCCCACATAATTAATAAGAGCTCCACAGGTACCCAGTAGTGGTCCTTTAGATCTCCTAGCGAGACTAAGCTGAAGTCTTTCCTGTCTTTGCCCTCAGACACACCACCTGGTCCTCTAAAGATGATGTCATCGCTGTCTGATGGTCGTCCAGTAAAGTTTCAAAGGCGACACCAGGGGCATCGCCCGTCCAAAAGCCGCAGAGTGCAGCCGGCGTCAAATAAGCGCCAGAGCTCCACGATTCCAAACAATGAGTCACTGTGGTCAAGAGATGAATATCTGGAGAGGAAGGAGTCCTGTTATTGTCCCCAGTAATTGTGTGTTCCTTTGAGGCGCCGCGTCTTCCTTTTATCTGCAGGTTGCTCTGAAAGGATCAGTTTGAGGCCACGACCCGGGGAGATGTTTAGAGAGGAACTGGAATTAAGTCAGACAGAGAAACACAGACAACACACATCATCTCTCTCTCCCTCTCTCTTATCCTCCTCTCTCTCTCTCTCTCTCTTTCTGTCACCCAGACACAGAAATCATCGCAATCCTCTTCAATCTGTAACTTACAGTATAGTCTACATTCGTTGATACATTACAGCTAGCTTGCATCACACACACATTAACAGTAATTGACGTGGACATGAAGTTAGCTACGGTTTTCACTCACATAAAGCTTAATTTAGTTCAGACCTAAACATCAGTTCCCCTTTTCTTCCCAGTTCCTATAGAGTTCACTCTCTCTCTCTCTCTCTCTCTCTCTCACTCTCTCACTCCCTCTCTCTCTCATTCTGTAATGTGCGTGTATGTTGTTCACACATAGGTTTGTATAAGGTTAGCATCATATCTGAATCATTCGAAGGGTAGGACCTCCGTTTGACAAACCTCCGCATATACTCCGGAGGTTATATCTGAAAGCGCTTTCTGTGTCATTCCTTAGTGTCTCACTCATGTGAACAAAACAGTATTGCTCCTCTCACTCCCCTTGCCTCCTATTGTCATGTCTCCTCTGCTCTAGAAGTAGGTCAGTGCAGTGGCATGGCATTGTTCCTGGATGTTTAGCCCATGAAGTAGGGTTGTGTGGACGCGGCCTCCGCCTGCCTCCCTGTTGACTGCAGTGAGCCATCTTGGTATATGGCAACTGGTCTCATGTGTCATACAGATGCTGCTGCTGTTGCTAGTGGTGATAGTGATGTTGCTACAGTGTCCGATATGCCGCCACTGTTGTTCCCGCTTTGGCTACTTCGGTAGGTTGGTCAGTTACAGGTGTGGTCCGTGATTCTGGCACTTTGCTTTCAATGGTTTGGGTTCCTTAATCATCTAATTGCACTGTGTTGTAACTTATTTCAAAGTCATGTTGGGTAATGTGTGTGTGTGTGTGTGTGTGTTTGTGTTTGTGTGTGTGTGTGTGGTTGTCAGCTGATATCAAGTAGAGCTTCAGAGAGGAAGGCCCTAAGGCCCTGAGTGTTTTGGGCCTTACCTGAGAGTTTAGCTCTCTCCAGATTACTACCGGTAAGTGGAAACGAGTGGGGGAGGGGGGAGGGAGGGAAAGAGAGAGAGAGAGAGAGAGAGTAAGGTAAGGAGGGAAGAAAAAGTCAAAGACTGAAAGATGTAAGTGTGCAAGAATAAATATTTTAGTCAATATGAGTTTGCTGCCAGTATTTGTTAAGTGTGTTGTGTTCTGTGTGTGTTTTTATTTTACTTTATTTCATTTAAATGTTTTTTTTATTCTCATCTGAATGCTCTCTCTGTATGATATGTGTTGTTTATTGATTGAAAATAAAAAATCATAATCACAAAAAAAAAGTAGGTGTGCAAGAGTGAAACAAAGAAAGGATGCGAAAGAAAGAGAGAAATGGAGAGACGGGGAAAACATGGTAGAGAAACTGAAAGAAAGGGACTTCCTGTGTGTCTGGGCCTCCTGTTGGTCTTCCTCAGGGCAAACAAACACGGGAGGCTCATCCTCAGGTCAAGCTTCAGATACTGGACCCTCTAGGGAGTTGACCTGTCATTGCCCCCCACCCCACCCCATCCCTCTCTGTGTGTGTGTGGATGTGTGTGTGTGTGTGTGTGTGTGTGTGTGTGTGTGTGTGTGTGTGCTTGTGTGTGTGCTTGTGTGTGCGCAGCTGCCCTAACCGCTGGTTTTAAGGATGGGCCAACAGCAACGAGTGTGCGCGAGAGGGTGTGTCTCCTGAAAGGGGTGTTTAGTGGTGTGTGACCACTTGAGTAAATGGCAGTGACTGGTGTACCTTTTCACAGTCTTTCTGTTTCTGCTTCATGTGTGAGTGTGAGGAAGAGAATGTGTGAGGGAGTGTGGTTGATATGTGTTTATGTGTGTGTGTGTGTGTGTGTGTGAGAGAGAGAGAGACAGCGACCGAGAGAGAGGGGGCAGTGTGTGAAAAAGTGTGCGTATATGTCTTTATGTGTGTGTGTGAGAGAGAGTAGTGTGTGAGAAAGTGTGCGCATGTGTGTAAATGTGTGTGTGTGTGTATTGTGTTACATTGGAAACCTCTGTCTGGTAAGTCTTGACACTGTGTCTCTGTGTGCCGCTGGCAGGTTTCTGTGTTGGGGGTGCATGAGACGGCTCCTTGTTTGGCTGCAGCTGACTCTTGTAAAACAGCCCAGGCCATCAGTCCCCACAAACAGGCCTGCCAACCTGTTAGGGACGCCTCGGAGTGAGGCTCACCCATCGCTGCCCACACACAGGCCTGCCAACCTGTTAGGGATGCCTCAACGGTGTGAACTGAGATGGGAAAATCTGTATTTTATTCCCAGGAAATTACATCAGATCCGCATTAGAGCATGAGAAATGGAACAAATTGTGTATGTGTGTGTGTGTGTGTTTATGTGTGTGTGAGAGAGAGAGGGAGAGAGAGAAGTGGAGGGAAAGAACTGCCCAAAAGTATTGAGACTGAAGATACAAAATAATACAAGTGAAACAGACATAGGATGCACTCTCCCTATAAAATGACTGTCCTGTGTTTCATTCATTTACCGTAAAACTCCAAATAATAGCCCGGGCTTTTATTTTCCCAAATCGCCAAACTGCACCGGCTAGTATTAGAGACAGGCGTCTATATGAGACAGGCCTTTAATTCCCTTTACACAAAACTTTTCCTCTGCAAAGATGGAAAATATTATCGAATTAATTATTTCAAACACACTGAATGAAAGACTAGGCTATCTGATGACAATTACGGATCATCATTCATTTAGTGTTGAGATGTTGTTCATTGAGTGAGATACAGTAAGATCCAAATAGCGGGCATAGCCAGAACAGATGAAACACATTTTAATTAAACGTAATCTACAAAGAGATCGTATCACACTAAAAGCTCATATTTTGTCACTAGCAAATAGCCTATATCGGTCCTTTGTCAAATACAGTTGCATTATCAGCCCTGACCAAAACCATTCAGGAATTATTTATGCAAAAGTGGAACGTGCCTAATGTTTCATTCTCCCTCCTTTTCGGCACGAATGAAACAGCATGAGAGAGCATGAACCATATTGTTTCTCCCATTTTGTATTGTATTGTATTTGTATTGCCAAATTTGACAACAGTCTACATTCAAATCATAGCCTACTTCCAGGCTCGCAGGGAACATATCTTTGACCAGGGTGCTAAATAACAAAATAATCATGGATGTCCGACGATTTCTCCCCCCAGCATATGATTCGAATTTAGACAGCTAAATACGCCATTTCACCGCCGTGTATGAGTAGGTCTAAGAGTGAGAAGTTTTATAATGCCCTGGGCAGCCACATTCCACTGCAACTATGCACAGCACTTGCCACTCCGACTTATCAAAGAAACTGTGCGCGCGCACACACCAGTCCCATAGAAGCGCACTTGACTTTACATCATTAACCTATTTCACTAGGTTATATAGCCAGAGAATGTCCGTAGACGGGCTCTGATATAGCCTAGTCTAAGGTAAATTCCTTTTTTCCCTAGATTTTTTTTTTTTTTTTTTTTTTCTTTTTCGCATGGGCAATTTTCCGTCAAGGATTCCCGGGACACTGAAAGATCGGGGTACACGAAACTTGGTGGGCATGTAACCCCACATGGATAGCATGGAACCATCGTTTTTTGTTTTGATCTGTAGCCCCCCCCGCTGGACTGGACCCCCGAAAGGAGGGTAGTTTTCTGTGAATATCTTGAGAACCGTCGGGTTTAGGAGGACCACCTTTTTTTTGTATGTTGATCTTAAGGGGCCATGTCAACCCATTCCATAACCACTCATTTCATGTATAGCGAGAATTTCATGTATCTTGAGAACCGTAGGGCCTAGGATGACCAAATGTTTGCGTATGTTTGCCTCCAGGGGTCATGTTAATCCATTCCATATGCACAGATGTGCATAAACAGATACACATGCACATACATACATTCACAGTAATCATACGTATGACTCTTACTCACACAGTAGACATATGGACGCATGCATGCACATGCACACACACAGGCACATATACAGGCACATACACAAGCACATGCACGCACACACACACACACACATAAACATAAACATGTACACGCACACATGCACACAATTCAAGAATTTCTCAGATGGGGGTGGGGTTGTATAAAATGTATTTTACATGTGAAATCTATGAACTTTGTTACTTGTTGTCTAGCAGATACCAGTGATAATTGAGTGTGCATAATGCAATTCAGTGAGACAGTTAGAATCATATATGCCTTTCAGCGTGACTTATTTTTATGGAAAAAATGTGCTGGACTGGGCGGCGGTCATATTTTGTACCGCTCTGCGGTACATCTAGTTCTCAAAACTGTTTGTTCAAACTCCATATCATCTTATCACTTGTGCACTTCATTGAAGCAGTTTCTCCCCATTTTGAACAAACAGCAATGGTTTTGTACATCTGTGCAACTGATTTTTTACAAATGTCTGCTATTTTTTTTTTCATTTTCAATGGTTAATGTCTTGTTGTTCAAAATGCATCATACTGGTTCCCTGCTGAATAGTCCTATTGTGGCATTAAATGCAAATGTGCTAGCTGTCACAACTAGTTGTCATAGTCTATTTATAGCATATATACAATACAGGCCAAAAGTTTGGACACACCTTCTCATTTCAATGTGTTTTTATTTTATTTTCATGACTATTTACAGTGTAGATTCTTACTGAAGGCATCAAAACTATGACTGAATGCAAAGTTATTTGGCCCACAGATGAATATTTGTTTAAGTTATGGCTTGCTGAATATGGTATTAAATAAAAAAAATAGCAACTTTGAAGAAACTAGAATATAAGACATGTTTTCAGTTATTTCAAAACTTTTGTACATAAATATGTTTGTACAAAACATAAGTACATAATTCCACATGTGTTCATTAATAGTTTTGATGAATCTAGTAATGTGCATAGTCATGAAAATAAAGGAAACACATTGAATGAGAAGGTGTGTCCGAACTTTTGGCCTGTACTGTACATGTATGTAACGTGACAGACAGGAACACCAGGATGTATAGAAAGATGTACAGTGGTGCACAGGTCTGATCAAGGGGTGTTTTACTGTATATTGGCCATTTTTCATTTGCACAATGCTGTAAAATCCTTGGTTGTCTTTATACAGTCACAATGTCTGTCAACCGTAAAAACTTTGAAATCTATCCACTGTGTTGCAATCAACCCCCTTCACACACAATAATGTGCATGCGCATTGTTCATTAGGAAATGTGTACAGAGTAAACTGTCATATTGACAACAAGACAAAACAGTCAAAAAAAATCTGTTGTTCAAATATTCACTATGACTAAAAAAAAATGCATCAAAGCGACTGAGAAAAAAAAAACTGTAAGTCATTTTAATGCCCTCAACCTGGAGGCCTTTGTGCCTGAACTGGAGGATGAGTTAGCTTAGCCTGTGTGCTTACAAAAACGTGGAGGTAGTTAAAAGGATTCAGCAGGCTTGTGAGTGACATCCTGAGACGTTTGTTTTCTCCATCCCTGTGGATTATCTCCCAAACCCTGCTTCCGATTTCTTTTCCGCTGTCCATGACTTGTCAATCAACCATTAATTAGGCTACTTTACTACTGTTGTTATGGTTACCATTCATAAGCACATTGATATGGAACGGTGATTAATTTTTGGAACTACTTCAAAGGTAGCCTGTTATTCACCTTACCGAAGTTAATGGCCACCCCATCAGCCAATCAGAGAAGAGAATCCCATTGTTAAGGTAGATAAAGTGCTGAGACAGGAGAATTTCAGTGTTGCTCAGGCTCCTACAGGTTAGTGAGCAAAGACAATGATCTTAAAGTCAGGTGGCCAATTATATTAGAGATAGCTCACATGTTTTAAATGTGTATACATATGATGTGCTGACAGGAATTTAAGAAAATCATTCATTTAATTTCCTTTATAACATTTTGTGTGTGTGTGTGAGTGAGTGAGTGAGAGAGAGAGAGAGAGAGAGAGAGAGAGAGAGACCTGAAGAGAGAGTGAGAGAGCGCAAAAGCAAGAGAGAGAGAGTAGGAAGAGGGATGCACATGAATATGGAGTAGCACTGAGAGAAATATACATCAGGTTTACAGATACGCATACGCAAGTCTACATGTGAAAGAAAAAAATTCTAGTTCTAGTTCATCTAGTTCTCAAAACTGTTTGTTCAAACTCCATATCATCTTATCACTTGTGCACTTCATTGAAGCAGTTTCTCCCCATTTTGAACAAACAGCAATGGTTTTGTACATCTGTGCAACTGATTTTTTACAAATGTCTGCTATTTTTTTTTTCATTTTCAATGGTTAATGTCTTGTTGTTCAAAATGCATCATACTGGTTCCCTGCTGAATAGTCCTATTGTGGCATTAAATGCAAATGTGCTAGCTGTCACAACTAGTTGTCATAGTCTATTTATAGCATATATACAATACAGGCCAAAAGTTTGGACACACCTTCTCATTTCAATGTGTTTTTTTTTTTATTTTCATGACTATTTACAGTGTAGATTCTTACTGAAGGCATCAAAACTATGACTGAATGCAAAGTTATTTGGCCCACAGATGAATATTTGTTTAAGTTATAGCTTGCTGAATATGGTATTAAATAAAAAAAATAGCAACTTTGAAGAAACTAGAATATAAGACATGTTTTCAGTCATTTCAAAACTTTTGTACATAAATATGTTTGTACAAAACATAAGTACATAATTCCACATGTGTACATTAATAGTTTTGATGAATCTAGTAATGTACATAGTCATGAAAATAAAGGAAACACATTGAATGAGAAGGTGTGTCCGAACTTTTGGCCTGTACTGTACATGTATGTAACGTGACAGACAGGAACACCAGGATGTATAGAAAGATGTACAGTGGTGCACAGGTCTGATCAAGGGGTGTTTTACTGTATATTGGCCATTTTTCATTTGCACAATGCTGTAAAATCCTTGGTTGTCTTTATACAGTCACAATGTCTGTCAACCGTGAAAACTTTGAAATCTATCCACTGTGTTGCAATCAACCCCCTTCACACACAATAATGTGCATGCGCATTGTTCATTAGGAAATGTGTACAGAGTAAACTGTCATATTGACAACAAGACAAAACAGTCAAAAAAAAAATCTGTTGTTCAAATGTTCACTATGATTAAAAAAAAATGCATCAAAGCGACTGAGAAAAAAAAACTGTAAGTCATTTTAATGCCCTCAACCTGGAGGCCTTTGTGCCTGAACTGGAGGATGAGTTAGCTTAGCCTGTGTGCTTACAAAAACGTGGAGGTAGTTAAAAGGATTCAGCGGGCTTGTGAGTGACATCCTGAGACGTTTGTTTTCTCCATCCCTGTGGATTATCTCCCAAACCCTGCTTCCGATTTCTTTTCCGCTGTCCATGACTTGTCAATCAACCATTAATTAGGCTACTTTACTACTGTTGTTATGGTTACCATTCATAAGCACATTGATATGGAACGGTGATTAATTTTTGGAACTACTTCAAAGGTAGCCTGTTATTCACCTTACCGAAGTTAATGGCCACCCCATCAGCCAATCAGAGAAGAGAATCCCATTGTTAAGGTAGATAAAGTGCTGAGACAGGAGAATTTCAGTGTTGCTCAGGCTCCTACAGGTTAGTGAGCAAAGACAATGATCTTAAAGTCAGGTGGCCAATTATATTAGAGATAGCTCACATGTTTTAAATGTGTATACATATGATGTGCTGACAGGAATTGAAGAAAATCATTTATTTAATTTCCTTTATAACATTTTGTAATAATTTGTTAATTTTTATTCAATATCAACTATTTTAGACAAGACACTGAATATAATGTGGCCACTGGTTTGTAGTTGGAGCAGCTGTGTTTAAAATATATGTTCAATGTTGTGCTCATGGTAGACCCAGGAGGGGTGGTATGGTGAATATTCTTCCTCCCATTGGCAGGTTACAGTGGAGACTGAAGTTTGCACTGTACTGCACACAATCAATTTAAATAAATAATTAGGGACTTTTTCCATTTCACAGGAAGTACAATACTATGAAATGATGGTTACATTGCCTGAATAGTGTTCCTCTTTTGCCATGAGCACACATGTACACACACACACTATCTCTCTCTCTCTGTCTCTCTCTGTCTCTCTCTCTTCCTCTACCTTTTCATGTACACACACACACACGTGTTGATCCACACAGGAAGCTGTGTGAGGACAGATAGCATTATCACAGTTGAGGCCAGAGGAGAAGTCAAAAAGGCGTGAAAAGACCAGACCAGACCTGTGTGTGTTAGTCAGTAAGCCAAGTGCATTGGAAGCCTGTCTTTGTGTCTGAGACCAGTGTAAGATAGCTCACTGACCGACCGACTGACTGACTTGAGGTCAGGACTGGACTATCATGTTTTGGGATCAACCCCCAGATGAGCTGGAGGATGATGGATGTTGTGATCTGCAGGAGTGGGAGCAGGACAAGACGGAGGAGGAGGAGGACCAGGAGCAGCAGGAGCAGCAGGAGGACCAGGATCAGACAGAAAGGGAGGAGGAGGAGGAGACCATGAGGCCCAAGAGCCTGCCTAGCCGCATGGACCGGAGGAGCAGCTACTTTAAGGTGAAGAGACAATGAGTGGGTCTCTCTCTCTCTCTCTCTCTCTCTCTCTCTCTCTCTCTCTCTCTCTCTCTTATATGTCTCAGATAATCTGATTATAGTTACGTAATTGTTGAAGATTACTTGATTACATTTTGTTTATGTGTTTTGATACATGTACAGGGATGGACAAAAATACATCAGGATGTAGCATATGTAAAATAAAATACCAAATACCCTCTTTTTAAATGTATCAAAATAACTACAGAATATTGTAGCCATAATGTATCAAAATAAAATACTGTATTTTTGTATTTTGAAAATACTCAAAAATACCTTTTTCAAGGGGGCATAGAATCACTTTGTAAATCAGCTTTTTTATCCCAAACATTTAGGCTATTAAAACTTGAATAAGGCTACATATGGAATATCACACACCAGAAATTCCAAAACGGTTCAGAAGTTCTAAACAGGCAAACTTATGAGCAGGGATGGATTACTAAAGGAGCCTAACGGGCCCAGGCCCAGGGGCCCAAGTGTTCAGGGATCCCTGAAGCCCAAGCCTCTGTGTGAAGTCACTACTATGTTCTCCAGCCCTGATATCAGAATAGGGCCCCTCTGTCAAATAACATAGGTTATGTTATGTGATGTGTCTTAATCGGGCCCCTCAATCATATAACATTATTCCCCATATATTATTCACCCTGTTATCTAAACGGGGCCCCTCAGTCAAATAACACAGGTTATGCTACAGTATGTGTGATAATAATGCTTTGTAATTGCCATCTTTTTTCACAGCAAGACACCTTAACCTTTAAACACTGTTCGTTGCTACCCACCTTAATTTACTGTTCGCGGCCAAATTTGACCGGACAGTTTTAACTGCTCTTAAATACCAATACCATGACAAAAAGTATTATTTAATAGAACATTTATTGTAAACAGAACCTCATTAGATAATTAACATCTACAACATGTGTGTTTGTGTGTGGGGGTGTGTGTGTTTCTGTATGTGCATGAATGTGTGCAAACACTCACTGGTGGTTCACATGCACAGTGGAAACATGACAACATGAACTGTGTGTGTGTGTGTGTGTGTGTGTGTGTGTGTGTGTGGGAGAGAGAGAGAGAGAGAGAGAGGGTGTAAGTGTGTGTGTGTGTGTGTGTGTGTGTTTGTTTGTGTTTGTGTGTGTGTGGGTGTGAGTGTTTCTGTGTGTGCATACATGCATGTGTGTGCAAACATTGGTGGTTCACACGCACGAGTGGCAACATGAACTGACAACATGTACTGAGTGTGTGTGTGTGTGTGTGTGTGTGTGTGTGTGTGTGTGTGTGTGTGTTTGTGTGTGTGTGTGTGTGTGTGTGTGTGTGTGTGTGTGTCTGTGACTGTGAGTAGGTGTACATGTGTGTATGTGCTTTATGTGTGTCTGTTTGTGATGATTATGAATAAATCACTCAAAATTCAAAGGAAGTAGTCGTATCAATTCTATGTGTTCAAAAGCCTTTTGTGAAGGATATCATAAGATCTTGAGGCAATCTGATGAAAAATGCCATATTTATGGTACAGGGAATGTGTAAATCGGTCATTTTTGACCGGAACAGTGTTAGAAGGTTAAATGTGTTGATGGTTACAGAATTTGTAAGTCTCAATCTGTCATTTATTTGCACAAAACTTGCCAGAAGTCATAATTTAAGGGGATATTGCCTTTTAGCACAACCAACCGCGACCCAGCTAGAGAATAAAATGGACGCCTATTTTTTCCACTTGACTGGTTCTGTAGAAATACAAGACAAGTCATAATTTGTGTTTAAAAGGGGAAGTAAAGGCTACATGTGTGTTGTGATAATATAGTAGAACTAGGGTGACCACCAACCAGATCGGACATGTTGTCTATAAAGTGAGGACAAATTGGCCAAAATAAGGACACCCCCAATGTCTGCGATGAGGTGTAGCGGCTGACGTCATAAACCAGTAGCCTACTGGCGGGAAAGCTCAGAGTGGCGCCAGTCTTTTAACTGGAGTTTAAACGGCAAACAGGTAGGAAACAGGTAGGGACAGGAGTAGGCCTACAACTATTGTCAAGACAGTAGGCAATTAGGCTACTGTACCCCAGAATACAACAATAAACTTCGGAAAGACAAACGTTTGTTTCATAGTGAGCCTCAATGACCGAATCATGGATTTACCTGTTGTCAGTTGAGTTCATTCACTGCAGCTCTAACACAGTTAAACTGCTCGTTACAAGAGCAAGCCTAGCCAAAATATTTTAGCCACCTTTTGACCAGTTCTTCGTCTGAGAAGGTGAAGTAGGCAAATATAAAACAGATGTAAGACTAATAGGCTACCAGGGGGGATTTTGAACTCGCATGTTTCATGCACTTTGGGACAAAAAAGACCTTCCTCGACATCAACAGATGTTAACCGACACCCCACCTCTCCACTCCGAGGGTAGCCTACTAGGCTATTCCACGTTACGAGTCAGCGCAAGCATGAGCCAGCACAACCAGCAACGTTTGTTATGGGCACGTCAATCAATACAACCAATAGGCCTGCAGCAAAATAACTATAACCAAAGTTAATAGTGTCCACTGTTTGGTTTGTTCAGTAATGAATAATGTGTGTGGTTGCTGTGCTAAACCTGATAAGGCTAATTTTAGATTAGGCCTTTTTTGGTCAGAATGTGGCAAACACATCCATATAGAAACTATTAGATACTGTTGGAGCATTTTAAATGCACAATCACATATACTGCCATTAAGACATTTCTAATATTATAAATGCATGCAAGCCCAATGTAGGAAATGCGTTTTCTCCCCCTTTTGGGCCCTCACCGTCGACTTCAAGGCAGCAATGCCTGGAAGGCACTAGGGTTAGGCAAGGGTTAGGGTTAGGTTTAGGATTACGGTTAGGGTTAGGTATGGCAGCGCTGCCTTGAAGTCGACGGTGGCAGCACTGCCTTGATGGGGGTCCAAAAGACCATCCAGCCGTATAATTCAGACGAATGGTCACCCTAGACAAACAATGCCATTAGCTAATGCTATCATTGTGGCTAACTACCTTAGCTACTGTCAGTAGCTAACATCATGGATGGATTATGAACTTTCGGGCCCCTGGGCCCAGATGTATTAAGGGCTCCCCACTAATTGTCGTATATGTGGGAGGGGGGGGGGGGGGGGGGTTCTGGTCCTCCCCCAGAATTTTTTTAATTTGTTTGATGTGATTTCCTGTATTCTGGTCAATTTTGGGGATGGCCAATACTAAATTCAATCAGATTCATAGCCTACATCCTGATTTGTTGATATTGAGGCAATGATTCCATGCAAATGCTTGGGCTTTAGGGCCCCCTGACCCCTTGGGCCCGGTAGGCCCATGCAGTGATCCATCCCTGGCTAACATTGTCTTACTGTTGGATGTAATGTTAATTAAGCTGGAAAGACAATACTGGACATTTAAATGAGGGATCAATCTCTCTGTTTATTAAACGTGCTGTGTAGTGGGTGGCGGTCATTGTCCACGCTTGCTCATCCTGCTCAGGGTCCGTTTGTCTGCAGTTGTTGTGAGTGTTTCCAGCTCATTGCCCACAACAGAGCAGCTTTCCTTACCAGCCTGTTCAGTTGCCCAGCGTCCCTTTTCTTAATAGTAGTCTAACACAGTGAAGGATGAATGTGGCGGATGAAACGGCCTGACCTGAACTATATGCCTTTTTTCAGTTTCCCCATGTTTCTGGTTTTGATCATGTTTAGGAGAACTGCAGTTCAGTTTATAAGGGCCAGAATTAGAAGGGAAAAGAGGAATTGAAAAGTTGTATGGTTCCATTTGAAGAATTGAAAACGTTGCAGTGAATTTCAGGTGGTGGGTTAAGGTCTACAGTAGTTCAGTTCCCTAGATGATTGTTTATAGTAGTATAATTAGATCTAGAGGAACCCAGACTCTGAACTCCGGTGATGGTGTGTGTGTGTGTGTGTGTGTGTGTGTGTGTGTGTGTGTGTGTGTGTGTGTGTGTGTGTGTGTGTGTGTGTGTGTCCCTGTGTGTGTATGAGTGACATCTCAGTGGAATTGATCAGAGCAGAGATTATTTTAGTTGTAAGGCCATAGTGTTGTAGGGTAGGTCAACACTGCTGTCACACTTTGCTTTTGGGAAGCTAGGCTGACACTTTTTTGTCCTGTGCATAGGTGTCAAAGGTTACATAATTAGTTTCCAGTGGAAAGGAAGACGTAATTTGTCAAAACAAATCCTTTTGAACAGGAAATGGAAAGATGTGTCACTGTTTTACAAAAGTCACTGTCTGAATAAGTCTACAAAACTGCTACAAAACTCTTCTGGAAAAACAGAAACTCCTCAGAAACTACACGAGAATGTAGATTTTCTTAGTTCATCTCTCATTATCTGTCCTCTTTGGCTCCATACAATCATTCTTCTCCTCTCTTCTCTTTTCTCCTCTCTTCTCTTCTCCACTCTTCCCCTCCTTTCTCATCTTCCCTTCTATGTCAGTGAAGAGCATCCCACTCCATCTAATACCCCATGTCCTCTATAATGCCTTCACCCATAAAACATGAAAGCTAAGTCTCCCTCATTTGGCCTGCCAATTTGGAGCCAGCCTGGCGACATCACTGGACCTGTGGTGAAATTTAAACACTAGTGAAGTGAATGTAGGTACAGTGCTGGTTTTGGATAGAGGGGGTTTTATTTGTTATGCCTGGTGCCTCTAACGCTTTGTGTGGGTTTCAGTTCCCCATTAGAGGGGCTGTGGTGTGAATGAGGGGGGTGGATGTTTGTTTCCTGACTGTTGTTTGGCTCAGTGACTAGAGTAGCACAGAGAAGCCAAGAGAAGACTGGTTTGTCAAGCCTGTGTTTGGACATGTGTGAATGTATGCACCTGCATTTGCATGTGCTCTTGTTAGCAGTGGCTTGCTTTCTTTCCATCTGTCCACTCCGTATTTCTCTGTATATCTCTTCTCTCTCAATGCTCCCTCTTCCCTGTTTTTCTGATTGTCTTTTCTTTTTCATCAATCAATCAATCAATCAATATGTATTGTAGCAATGCAAGATACTTAACAACAGCACACCCAAACAGCAATATGCAAAATAAATAAATAAATAAACGAGACATGGCATAAATAAAAGGACCAGTAAGTCTCAGTAGAATGTGAGGATTAACACAATGGTTATGACAGTACACCTTCAGAACAGATACAGTACATAGACAAATTACATTGATTGATATTAAAAAATAATGAAAGAGAAGATGATTAAATATAGTATAAACAGTCATTTTTTCAATATTTCATTTCAGACCATCAGTCTTATCTCCCTTCATCTCACTTTAACCCATAAATACCTCAGGGCATTTTCATCGACATCAGTATTTGCTGACTTTGTGTCAGTATTTGCTGAATCTGTGTCATTTTCGGTGTTAGTCAGACTGAATGGGGCTCCATCATTGAAGTAGGCCTGACACACTTTATAGCAGCAGGGATTTATGGGTTATGGTTTACAGTCCATCAGGTTTCTTCCTCTGCAGCTATTTGCAACAGTAAACACTGCCCTCTATGGGTCAGATTTGATCACTGCAGCTTTAACATGTTAGTCTCTGGCCTGAGTCCTCTCCTAACTTGGCAGTTGAGACGATGGCCAGTGTGCTGGCTTCAATCACGAAAACGGGAGACAGCGTAATGGAACAAAGAGTTTTTCTTTTTCCTAAAGTGAAGGTCAGTTTGGAGAGTGTTGACACCAAAGCTGCTGTAATGTCAGCTAGAGTTTGTGGCTGTGTTTGTCTCAGCAAACAGAAATGTAGATAAGTCATGCTTTTTGTCATGCATTAGTCTGTTTTTAGTTGCTTTTTTCCCCTCTTGTTTTTTTCCATTGCAGTGGTCCAACAACCCAGTTGACATGCACATCTATACTATTCATAATAGAATAATACTGTAATATGCATAATATACTGTAGGTTGACCTGCACATCTATACTAGTCATAATAGCAGAATAATATGCATTATATACTGTAGGTTGACTGTGCTGCTTAACAGAGTAGTAAACAGATAGATATAGAGCATTTCTAGAGATGAGATAGAAATGTGTACAACACATGTCCTGTGTTGGAAAGGAGACGTGCAGCTTATGCCTTAACGTGTTGGGGTTTCCCATTTCAACATGGCCTGATGCATGTTGATTCCTGCCCAGATACCTTTGCATGCCTGCTGGACTGGACAATCAGGCCTAATTAAGCTGGTGCAGGCGTGTTGTGGGCGCCTGCTGGATGGGGGACCCAGGGGAGATCGATGGGCTCTGATTGGAGGAGAATGTTGTGCCCTGGGCTGGTACTTTTCTGGGTACTTTTCTTTGGGCTTTGCCTCATTTCCTGTCCTTGTTGTAAACATAGGGACTACAGGGAAGACGACAAACCCTTTATCCTAACACACCAACTTTCTCTCTCTTTTTCTCTCTCTTTCTCTGGATGGACGGACGGATGTTGCTCATCACCACAAAGGCAATAACAGGGCAGTCTGTGTACTCACTTTACGCGGACACACTGTTTGAGGTCGTTGAGACGCCGCGTCAGTCCGTTTCCAGATCCTTTAGATATTCTCAGCTCTCCTTCACTTCCTGGTCCTTACAGCCCCAGAGCGTTCTCTCTTCTCTTTCATTCACTCTTTTTTCTCTCTCTCTCTTTCTCTCTCTCTCTCTCTCTCTCTCTCATTGCTGGGGGGCCGTGCAGCTGGTGGAGTCGTTCGCCTCGGAGCTGGGCGAACTGGAGCAGGAGATGGGGCAGCTGCGTCCAGCGCCGGGCGGCACAGTGGACTCAGATGGACACGTCCTCCTGCAGGGGTAAGAGCAGCACTTTGCACATTCATTAGGCCACCTAACCCTTAACTGTGTGGGTTTTTGAACATTCTAACATAAGATTCCGTTCCGCAACAATTCAAGGTTCTAAAATTCTATGTTTCATTCTATCTATATGGCTCTGGTTTCATTCAATGAACCCAGATATTCTTTAGAACATTCATTTCCCAACATTCCTGTTACACCGGCGTGACGGTACACCTTTAAGGGATAAGAGTGTGATACTGTGTGGTTAAAGGTGCCATGTG
>NC_055965.1:11590460-11602960 GCF_018492685.1 Alosa sapidissima
AAGTAACTGTCTTTTTGTCTCATTTTTTCTTGTCTATCCATCAGCGTTCTCTCTGGAAGGTTCCGGAATCAGCTTTGCTGATCTGTTCCGTCTGGTGGCCTTCTACTGCATCAGCAGGTAAAGCACAACCACACACACACACACACACGCACACATACATACACACACACACACACACATACACACACACACACAAACAAACAAACACATGCTGCTTGTATAAGACAAGCATGTGACAAGGTTTCTGATAAACACACTTTGGGACCTGTACATTTTGGGAAATGTTATTTTGACACCAAAGACTCTAAAAAAAAAAAAAAACCTGAGAGCATTGACCTCATGGCACAGTCATGTTCTGTACATTAATCTATACATTTGTCATTTTCCTTTACACATTGTTTACAAGTTCAAGTGCATTCTCTTACTTGCTCTCTTTCTATATGATTCCTACCTTTATTCAGTGGAATTGTAAATACGTTTGTAACTCACTTCTCTTAACTTCTAACTCACTTCTCTCCTTAACACACTTTGTGTTTGTGTTTGTTAGACTGTGATGACCACACACACACACATCTCTCTTTCTCTGTCTCTCTCTGTCTCACACTTAAACAACCTCGGTAACCGTGGCTACCTATGAAAGCATCCTGCAAAGAGAAACAAGTATAACAAGAATAACAAGTGCAATGATAGAGAAACAACATTCTCTTTGACTCTCTCTGTGTCTCTCTGTGACTGTTAGCAGCCTCTTTCTTTCTTTCTTTCTTTCTTTCTTTCTTTCTTCTTTTTCTCCATATATCTTTCTCTCTTTGGTTCTCTAGCTGTCTTTCTCTTCTCAGCACTGCTCTGTGTTGTGACTCACCTTCTGTCACACACTGTTAGCTCTGTTTGCTGCTGCTGAAGACTGGGCACAGCAGGGGACAACTTAGTTTACGCTGTCGGGAGCACAGATTTGTTAGCAGGCCGGCCTGTGTGTGTGTGTGTGTGTGTGTGTGTGTGTGTGTGTGTGTGTGTGTGTGTGTGTGTGTGTGTGTGTGTGTGTGTGTGTTTAAATATGCGCTTGAGAGAGAGATTGTGTGTGTGTGGGGTGTGCACATTTTGTTTTTAAATATTCACTTGAGAGAGAGAGAGAGAGAGAGAGTGTGTGTGTGTGTGCAGAAAGTGTGAGTGTATGTCTTTGTTATTGTGTCTGTATGTGTGTGTGTGTGTTTTGAATTTGAATTGTTTTGAAAGTGTGCTCTCTCTGCAATGTGTATCTGTCTGCAATGATGTGCATAGGTTTGTGTGTATGTGTCTGTGTGTGTTGTTTATGTTTGTGTTCCTATCCTGTATATGTGTTTGTGTGCAAGTGTGCATGTCCGTGTGTATGTGTGCGTGCTAGTGACAGTGGCGTCCAGTCTCACTTCTGCGTCTGTGTCCGGCTGGCTCGGCCTGGGCGCTGCGCCTCCTCTGCTGACCCGTCCGTAGCGCACGAGCGAAAACACAGAGCCATGCGATCGCAGGCCGCAGGCCGCAGGCCGCAGGCACACTCCCACTTCCTCACCAGTACTTGAGAACGCCAGCGCACTCGCTCACCACACACTGGAGCAGTCACAGGATCAGGGTCAAGTGTGCTTACTGTAGAAGCTGTAGATCGGTGCTGGTGCACTCAACGCAATGGTTTTAGCATTATATTACATTACATTACATTACATTACATTTGGCTGACGCATTTTTAACCAAAGCGACTAACAACATGGTAAACAGTTTAAGTTTTAAAGCAATTCTCTCAACAATTTTATTAGGACAATTTAAAAACGGTAGAGTACAGTAAGAATAAGTGCATCAGTGAGTGCTGTTTTTAAACAGTTGAGTGTCAGTTCAAGACAGGTGGTAAGTGCTAGGATCAGCAAGACTTGTTGTAAGTGGTGCTATGAGGAGATGTTCTCTAAAGAGGTGGGTCTTCAGGAGTTTTTTGAAGATGGAGAGGGATGTCCCTGCCCTTGTAGGAACTGGCAGTGTGTTCCACCAACAAGAACAACAGATGAGAAAAGTTTGGATTGGCCTGAGCGTACCGGTGGCATCAAGCTAACAAGTAGCATCAAGCTAACAAGTGCAGCACAACACCTGCATACTTCACAGCACTGTGAATTGGTGATTGGGTGAATGCTGTGACTGTAGAGAAACACAGAACAGCACAACATGACTATACTATACTAGCAAAACAATACTACGCATTAAACGTATCTTTGTATAGCACTGTATAGAATTGTGTAGCACATGTATAGCATGCAGCACATAGAGAAATGACAAGACAACCAAAGACAGTGTGAAGTTGTGGAAGAAGTCCTGTTACAGTAAAAAGTGCCTGTAGGTTTTAAGTTTTTCTATAAAGTGTGTTTTACTTTAGTCTCGGCTTGACCTCAGCTGCCCTTTGGTCTGTTTGGCCGGTGTTTAGAGAACTAAGCCCAGTTATCTCAGCCCTCCCCACCGAGAGACGGGGAGGAGTGGTGGGCTGGACGCTATGCCGGGCTACGCCCACTCCCACTGTGGCCCGCAGGAAACCGGACTCTGTCCCACAGTCCCACGGTCTCACGTCCGCAATCCCAACTGATTCTGATTCACAGTCAGCTTTGAGTTTACATGCACTTTCAAAGGCGAATGTAACAAGAAATCCAAACAGTTCTGGATTCACTGACTGTCCACAGTCACTGTTAGTTAAAAAAAATAGCTTTACAAAAACATTACAAACTCCAACGAAGTTACATAGATAAACATCTTTTTTGGGGGGCTTTGTTGCCAAAGCTTTTCCGAGACGCTCAGTATGACACTGTGCTATCACAGTGCTGCAGTGCTGGGCCTCCACCAACTGTGAACCAATTTTTCTGGGAAGCTTTCACAAAAGCGTTGGCTGGAGGAATGCCATGTTTTGTTTTCTAAGGGAAACATGCAACACATCCATCACACTTCAATGCAACATAACACAAATCGGAAAGCAGTCTGTTAATGAAGATGGCAGCATGCACGGACACAGCGGTTCACGGCTCTCTGACTTGGTGCATGTTGTTTTGCGATTTTAGTATGTTGTGTTAGAAAGCGCTAGTGTCAATCTGCCCCAATCGAGAGTGTGATAGCACACTCCATCACTGTGCGGTCTGCTGTGCTGCACAGTGGCTGATAAGGAGAAGCTGCAGAGGGTGATAAAGATAACATTTAAATATGACGTTTTCTATCTACTAGATAGGATCTTCCCCCCAGGATCTTCCAACTTAGATTCAAGACTTTTTAATACCACTTTGAATCAAAGTGAATTTTAAAACCAACTTCGTAACTGTCCGAAAAAATCCTGCCCGCCCTGGATGACATGGCCAGCTCTCGATTCCTCTCTAGAACGAAAAGGATCATCAGAGCCCACCTCCTTCCCGCACACCGCCTGCTCACCCATCTGCCCTCTGGAAGGACACACAGAAGCATCTAGTCATTTTTTTTTTTTTTTTATGGACAGAGAACCAAACCAGCAGATAAAAACAGAAGGTTCAATTTCTGAAATCTTGAATCTTGGGGATCAATAAAGTATCTATCTATCTATCTATCTATCTATCTAGAGATATCTATCTATCTATCTATCTATCTATCTATCTTTCTATCTATCTAGAGATATCTATCTATCTATCTATCTATCTATCTATCTATCTATGACTCAATAAAACAATGTTAAAATTCCTCAGTTCATGATAAAAGTACATGCGCTTAAGTGCAATACTCTTTCCATGTGAAATAGACTGTCTGTATTATACCTTTCTATGTTATTAATGTATTACAATGCCACGTTCACTGTCCTTGTCCTGAGTGTTTAGTTCAATCTTGTTTTTTAGCTGTGTTTTTATTGTTATTGTTTTACCCAAAATGCACTTTATCAGATGTAGCAACTCCAATTTTGTCGCACAGGCGACTGTACAATGACAATAAAGGCTATCTATCTATATCTGTCTATTTCTCCAGGCTTGTCCTATATGTAGGTCAGAGTGAAATAGTATGTACTGACATTCTTATAACATAACAGGAATCTATATATCTTTTGGCTGTTTTGTTTGTCCTGTCTTGTTGAGTTTAGTTTACCTTTTGCCCACTGTGTCGTTTGACCCACATTGTGTTTCTTGTGTTTCCTGCGAAGGGATGTGTTGCCCTTTACCCTGAAGCTTCCGGAAGTGGTGGCCACGGCTAAGAGCCAGGCAGAGCTGGAGGAGATGGCCCAGTTAGGAGCAGGTATGGTGGGACACCAAAGGCCCTCTCTTTCTGATTATCTCCAGAGATCAGAGAAACATATGTGTGTGGATAGAGAGATATGAAGGTGTTGGTTCCAAAACGCTATATCTCCATTTTTGAAAACATTGATAAGCCATGTTATTTAAGGTAATATTGCAATTGTGTTGTATCGATTGAGTTAAGATAAATCAAATAACAATAACCCAATTACAGTTCCACTAAAATTACTTGAAGATCAAAATAAAATAAAATAAATATTTATGAAAATTCATTAAAATATATATATATATATATATATATATATAGCATTTTGGAACCAAACTCAGAGAGAGAGATAGAGAAAAAAGAGATGAGATAGATAGTGTTTTTGCGTCTTATAAAAACAAGAGTTTTCTACACTAAGTTTTAAGTTTTCTGGGATGTCAAGGTTGTTGAAAGTGTAAACACAGGTGTTGTTTTTTAACAATAAAACCCTCATGTTGCTTCAGTGATGTGGGTGGGGTCGGGTGGGAAAGTCTGCAGTGGAGAGTAATTTGTGCATGTGTTTGTCTCTGTCAAACAGCTCTTACTGCAGCTAAAGGCAGTGTTATTCAGCTCAAGGCACAGTGTTAAATACTGGAAAGTGTTGAACACTACACAGTGTTGAATACAACATTGTGTTAAATACTACACCGTGTTGAATACTGCACCGTGTTGAATACTGCACAGTGTTGAATACAACAGTGTGTTAAATACTACACAGTGTTGAATACAGCAGTGTGTTAAATACTATACAGTGTTGAATACTGCACCGTGTTGAATACTGCACAGTGTTGAATACTGCACAGTGTTGCATACTACACCGTGTTGAATACTGCACAGTGTTAAATACTACACCGTGTTGAATACTGCACTGTGTTAAATACTACACAGTGTTGAATACAGCAGTGTGTTAAATACTATACAATGTTGAATATAGCAAAGTGTTAAATAATGCACAGTGTTGAATACAGCACAGAACTGCACAGTGTTGAATAGAGCAGTGTTAGATACAGTGTCATTCTCAGTCCTGCTGAGCTCCCTGTGAGTAATCACAGGACTGTGGAGGGTATTAGAGGGCTGGGGGGAGAGAGGGAGGGTGTGGTGGGCACTGGGAGGCCTCCTAAAGCGACGTCTCTCCTCTAGGAAAACACCAGGCACGGGCTTCCCCACAGCAGACGCCCAGCGCTCTCTCTCTCTCTCTCTCTCTCTCCCTCTCTCTCTCTCCCTCTCTCTCCCTCTCTCTCTCTCTCTCTCTCTCTGCCAAGAGTTTCCATAGAGCAGGCATACTCTATTCCTGTGGAGAGATCTGTGTGTGTGCGTGTGTGTGTGTGTGTCTGTGTGTGTTTCTTTGCATGTATATCAGTGTTTAGGATGTGTTTAAAGATGTGATTCATCCATTGCAGGAAGATCCCTTTTCCATTTGCTTTGGTGTTATTTAAAGGTGCACAAAAATGGACCTACGTGGGAAAACACCACATATGCATCATGAGTAAATGGTGGTGGTTAAAGGACAATTTAGAGTCTATATAAGAGTACTGTTGCTCCTGCAAAACATCCTTATGCCTGGTTGGCTGTGAGAGGATTGGTAAGAATGGTCCCTCACTAGCTCTGCCTGTTGAACTTGTTCAGGTGCGTTACTGTGTGCTTTCTGCTTGTGTAGGTAGGCCTACTCCGTTCATGGTTGTCGTCATTCGCTTCATACAGTACAAGCACAATAGACAGTCAGCCAGGCAGTCCTGTGAAATAGGATCCCTTTTGAAAGCTACAGTACAGGCCACTCAAAGATCACAGATGACTATGGGACCATGAGGTAGTCTTCATATCTGTGATTCAGAGATTGCATTCAGATGGATGCCTATGCATTTACAGTGAGGGTAAGACCATACATTAGGGTCAGTATGCCTTGGTGAGATATTGTTATTGGCAGATAACGTAAACCGTGTACATTAAACTGTAAAGAATCGATCAACTAGCTTAATGGGTGTTGCAAGAGTCATGTGCAGTTGCACTGAGATTGCATTGTTGAATTAGTGTGAACTGGATTCTGAAAAGAACTACCCTGAGGATGAGCTCACCTCCGCACATGACTGACTGCCCTAATTATAGAAATAATAAATGTATCCTGGACACGTTTATCAGAAAAAAAGTTGCAAACACTTATAGACACCAGCATCCACAGAGCTAGAAGGGTCAAGGCTCAGGAAACACACACACACACACACACACAGATCCTGCATCGCGTCAAAACAGAAACCCGGCTAAAGGGAAGGAAGAGAGGGAGGGAGGGCGAGCTGATGGACGGTGGGGGAGGAGAGAAACAAGAGAGAGCGAGGGAGCAGAGGAAAAAAAAGAGAAGAGAGGAGAGGGAGGGAGGGCGGGGAAAAAAGAGGGTCACCTCAGCTCCAAAGTCCGCCTACCCTGGCTATTTGCATGAGTGAGTCAGTGGAGGCTGGGCGTCTATGTGTGTGTGTGTGTGTGTGTGTGCGCGCGCGCGCGTGTGTGTGCGCGCGTGTGTGTGTGTGTGTTTCGGCATTTGTGAATCAGCATTGGAACCAGCTGCAGCTCTGCCACGGCTGCTCTGCCACTGTGGATCAGTGGGCCAGCGCAAGACCTCTACCAACCAGAAACGAGGGAGGAGGAGGAGAAGAAGAAGAAGAAGAAGAAGAAGACAATATATCAGACAGAAGGAGGAGTGGTAGACAGAGTTATTGGAGGACAAGTTGCTGGAGACATTGAGAAGGAAGAAAAACAAAAAGCTATGGAGAGAGAAGAAGCTATCCTGTGCTAGCTATCCTGCGGCTCAGCTTTCTCTCCCTCTCATGCTAACTTTAGCATCTATGGATTAATCACTTCATGGTTCGTATTGTGAGGGGCAGTTCTCTCCGATTCTGGGACTTGCACTGTAGAGGGTGTTGACTATTTTGTGTCATTTTTGTGTTGTTCTGTTATTGTTTATTTCTTTCTCTCTGTTCTTGTTTTCTCTCTCTCTCTCTCTCTCTCTCTTTCTAAAAGGCTTCTGGGACTCTGGTCCACACGGCAACAGACGAGCCTCCTCTTCCTCCTCCTCTTCCTCCTTCACCTCTTCCCCGCCCCGCTGCCTCTCCCAGGGCCGAAGGCTCAGTCCTCGGCGTTGCGGAGTTCCAGTGGAGGAAGAGAGCTCTCGCTCTGCACCGGCCCACCAAGAGTCTCCTCTAGCTGGGTCGCTCGCTGGCGCGCCCCCTCCCCAGCCTCACCACCACCACCACCAGCACCACCAGCACCACCAGCCCCTGGACAAGAGCCAGTCCAGCACTGCCGCGCTGTGCTTCGTCAACCCTCTCTTCCTGCAGACCCATCGGCCAACCCATCGGCCGCTCCAGCCGGACACTTGGGCCTCCGAGGGCCCCTCGAGCCCGGGCGAACCGAACTCTAGCGGGAAGCCTCGGGCACCCCCACCTCCGAGACCTCCTCCCCCGCGGTCGTGGCCCCAAAGACCCCGAGCCTCTACGGCCTCCGTCCCTGTGCAGAGGACGATGCTCCAGACTGCCAGCCCCTTTCACAGCAGCGCCACTTCCACCTCCGCCCCCACCGGGCATCCACAGTCTCCACAGAGGTCTCCACCTGCCTACATGGGCACCAGCCACAGCAAAAGTCGGGGCGCCACCAAGAAGCCCGGCCTGCCCATCCCCGTGCCCCGGCTGCAGCCCAAGAAGAAGCTGCCCGACGTGGACTCGCACTACTGCCACATCGCCCTGGACGACGAGACCATCGCCAAGGCGCTGGCGCAAACCAAGCTGCCCCACCACAGGGGGCCCGTGTTGTCGTTGTCGCCGCCGCCGCTGCCCGGAGGAGGGGAGGGCGGTCGCGGTCACGGACACGGTCACTCCAGCAGCCCGTCTTCTCCCAGCCCGAGTCGGAGTCCGAGCTCGAGCCCCACCAGGAAGCCCGTTCAGCACCACCAGCCGCCGGCGCAGTCCAACTCGGGCAGGGAGCAGCGGCTCAGCTGCCTGAGCTTCTCCACCACCACCACCTCCTCGTCCTCGTCCTCGGCCTCGTCCGGCGGCTCCCAGGGGGGCCTCTCCCCCGGCCACCGCGGCCTCCAGCGATCGCCCGCGCTCCGGGGCCGAGCCCCTGCGGAGCACAGCAGCGAGGACGACGGAGATGAGGATGAGGAAGACGAGGAGGAGGAGGAGGAGTATGACGACGACAACTACGGCGTGGGGCTGGAGCAGGACCTGCAGCTGCGTCTCCAGGCGCCGTACCGCTATCGCGGGCGCCTAGCGCTCCCCGGCCGCGGCGGACCGCGCTCCCTGCAGGGGCCGACGGCCCTGCACATCCTCCCGCGCGCGCTCAAGGGACAGTTCCGCAAGGTGAGCGGCATGCTGGGATCGCTGGCCACCACGCCCGAGCGCAGGGCCGTACGGCGCGTGGCCGAGCTCGCCCGCAACAAGGGCTCCTACTTCGGCTGCCTGGTGCAGGACTACGTCAGCTTCATGCTAGAGAATGGCGGTGGGGCAGCCGGTGGCCTGCACACCTCCGCACTGGACCTCCTGCAGACCCTCCGCCACTTTATCACGCAGATGAAGGCCTACCTGATCCACAGCTCCGAGCTTCAGCCGCCCATTGAGTCCTTCATCCCAGAGGACCAAATAGGTAAGACTCTTAAGAATCTTCAAACTTTCCCCTTTTTTATCATTTGAGGGACCTAATCTTATAATCTTACCATATTTTACAATCTCTTCTTATCATAACAGCTGATTATAACACTTCAATGATATATAATTAAATTAGATTATAATCACATCAATATGTCTTTTCATATATTGAGTTTTCAGTTAGGACTGAATTAGCGCTTGGCAAGTGTTAGCATATTAGCAGGATGCTACACTGTGAGAGCATGAGTAGTAAAAAAGACACCCAGTTTCAGCTTGTATTCTCAAACCCTCTGGAAGTTGTCTGTAACTTACATGGGTAAATACCATCTGATACAAACATCCCGTGGTGATTCTGTGTGCTATAGTGTATGTGATTGAGAAATCCCTCCGAGAGAGATCCTCTGAGTTTGAGTACAAGTCACTGCGACAGTGACTAACCGTGCTCTGTTATTTTTGGCTGGAGAGCTTCACGCTGTATGAAGCTCTCGTCAGGTGGATGCCAACTGAGTAAGCACATAGGAATTGAAGGATCGCAAAGCCACAAGGCCGTAATGAGACATGACCTCTTTATATGGAGCCAGTGGTGCGGCTGGGTGGTTTTGTCACAAAACAAAACAAAGTCAAAAAAGAATGCATCCACTGCCCTGTAACAAATGCATGATCAGCTGAGTGAAAGACGTGTGTGTGTGTGTGTGTGTGTGTGTGTGTGTGTGTGTGTGTGTGTGTGTGTGTATTTGAGAGAGAGAGTATGTGAGTGAGTGAGTGACTGAGTGTGTGTGTGTTTATGTGTGGTATGTGTATTCTGAGTGGACACTTCTTGCCTCCCAGATAAAAGTTTTCATTTAGACATGAAAGGTTGTGTGCAGTGCAATGTTTATTAATGTGTATGGGCCATGTTAGGCCACGTTTTGTTCTTTGTGCAGAACGACAAGCCAGGCCTTGTTCAGAGAGACGGATGGCTGAAATGAAAGGGATTCCTTCTAATACAGGGCGTTGAGCCACTGTACAGAAATGAAAGATTGACCTCAATGGAAGAGCAGTGTACTGTAAAAAAAAAAAACTCAATGAAAAGATGTCTAGGCTGTATTTGTCACCTGTTTCACCTATATTGGGCCTTTACATTTAATATAATGAGCAGATTTGGTTGAAGTAAGATAGGCCTACATCAAGAAAAATGTGAAAATATATTCTGTTAAGTATTCTATGAAGTATTAGCATGTAAGTATTCATTTATAAGTATTTTACTCTGCAGAGGGGTTAACAAAGGCTCCATAAGCAGACATGAAGGGCTCATTAGAGTCATTGTGTCCTCAGGACTGGGATATTTTGGACGGAGGTATTTTGGACTGAGGTGGTTGGCAGACTGCTGTGAACTCGACTTGTTTTCGGCAGTGCTGGAATCCACGGGCACTTTAGAGAATGTTCGCTCTTTGAACACATACTGCTCCTCTGAAGATGACAGTGTGGTTGGAACGCTCATGGTTGTGTAAAGGTTACCTTCCAAAAATGGGAATAGTGTTTTGTGAAAGCACTGAAAAGAACCCCAATGGGTTTGCAAAGAACACAGACATGGTTCCCACGGGTCGTGGGATTTCTGGAATATCAAGGAATTTTGGAAAGTCTATTCCACAATTCCATGGAATGAACATTGCCAAAATACATTAATACAAATATTCCCACGGATAACTGGTGTATATCTGGTTATTAGCTTTACTGCTTGCTTAGCCCAACTTTGTTTATTCAGTGCCCATCTCTTGCTCTAAAAAAGTAAAAGATTCTTGAACACTACGCGAATGCCAAGTCATTGGTCTGTATATTTACCATTCATTATAGGAAAGCATGGAAATTAATTTTTTGGTCAGGAAAAGTCATGGAATTTTACATTTGACTTAGAGTGGCAACCCTGTAAGAAATCATATCAAGTATGTTCGGTCATGATAAGTGGCCATTGTTTTTTTTTAAACTCTAGTTTTCTTTTTGTTTTTGATTAGTAATTTACATAGAGGATGTGTTTCATGAGGATCTTATCTAGTGATGTGAAACAAAACATTCCAGAAACAAAACATTTTGATGATCAATCCAGTCCACATAAAGGCTTGACTGGAGGCAATGTTTTGGTGAGGAGTACATGGCAGACATAAGCAAACAACTTTCCTGTAGCCTTTTAGTCCAGGAAGTGTTTACACATGCAGATGGGGGCCGAATACACTGTCAACATAGCGTGAGTTATGAGTGTCCGAGAAAGAGAGAGAGAGAGAGAGAGAGAGAGAGGGAGAGAGAGAGAGAGAGAGAGAGAGAGACTATCCGTGTTTGTTTTGAAGCTCTTATTTGCATAGTATAATACTGAGTTGCCTCAGGCATATTGCCAGTCAATGGACTCAGTTCTGTTTCCATTCTAAAACACACGATTGCAGTGCTCCTCAGTGTTATTTTAGGAAAGGGAAGTGACACTATAGTCTCCGAGCAGTGCCTGTTGATTCAGTATTCACGACACTGCAGTGTTTGATCTGAGAATAGACATATGATGGACATTGGACATCCGTCAGTAAGATTCCACTGAATGCATATCATTTTACCATAGTTGAATCATACTGATATTGCACATTGTTTTGTCTGAGATGGCTGTTGTGCAGTGCCAGTGTGTATCATGGGGAAGTGAAGAGCATTCTGGTTAACAGTGAGACTGGACTGAATGACAAACATTGTGCAACACTTGAAAGTCGTCAATGAGTGATGCCAGGAAAGAGCATGCCAGTCAGAGTGCGTTGTGTGCCTGGATCTTTGTAAAAGATCTTTGTGAAAGCCTTGTGAAAGATTTGAAGATGACTTGAGAAACATCATTCCCTCAGTGACTTGAGCGCCACAGCAAGAACTTGATCAGTGAAGTGGTACGTGTCAATATCATACAGTAGGTTGCATTTCGGGCAGTCCGTGTACAGCAAGGCTCAGGTGGGCGCTATGCGGTATTGACAGTGGTTAGTGAGGTTCCCCCTTCGCTGTAAAGCGCTTTGAAAAAAATCATGTCATGATTTGAAGCTGACACTAGAACCATTTGGGGCCCACAGGATTGGCCCTTTGTAGGAAAGAATTTGGCCACCTCCGCTCTAGAACACCTTGCTCTAGAACACCTTTCACTCAGTGACCTGAGCACCACAGCAAGAACTTGACCAGCGTGCCAGTATCACAGAGCAGGTTTCACTTTCAGGCAGTCCGTGTACAGCAAGTCTCTGGGAGGGAGAGGGATGGCTTGATTGGGTGGTTGATTAAATCTGTCTCTGTGAGAAAGCAGACAGGAGACACCAAGCGGCGTATGAAAGTTTCTTAGAAAAAGCCTGGACAATGGGCTGACTGGGAGTGACTGGAAAGTTGATTGGCTGCTGGAATGTGTGGGTCACATTCTTTGGCACTAGAGAGTCCTTCCAGCACCATATCCCATGAAGCATATCCAGTGAAGCTATATTAGTATACAAGCACTCACTTATGAAAACATATCAGCAGAGGTCAATTACAGTAGTAATATATAACATATTAATACCTAAATGCCCCGGTGTATTAACCTCAGAACAAATTGAATCACAGCTAAAAGTTGTTATGCTAAGAGAG
>NC_055965.1:11607960-11630460 GCF_018492685.1 Alosa sapidissima
AGAGATCAGATCTTTTTCAACTCATTCATACAAGGGAGTATGTTCCATGATTTTCTCTCTGCAGTGCTGCTGACTCTGCTCTGTTCTGTCATTGCATATGTGCATCGTGCAGTATGTTTGCCTCAAGTCGAGGCGGTGATGTAAGAGAGATGACATGAGGAATCCTGCATATTTTCCATCGAGAACCTGCAGCAACATGACTCATCATTCAATTCACCGTATCTCCCAAGCAAACCTAACACAATCACAGGAACACTTTAAGTAGTACATTTCCACTTCAATACACTATTACTAAAGACTATATACTTGGTAGACAGGTATAGACTTCTATATGTTTTATAGAGATATACAGTATATGTGTTTAATTCCCACATAATGACCACTGGGATTAGCAGATATTACACATTAGAACAGAGAGTCCGATGCTCAGTTATAAAGTTGACCTCAGATCAGTTGCTTACATGAGGTAGCCTCAGGGGAAATGTCTGTTCGGGTTGTTCCAAGGGAAGGCATTGAGGCATAAATAGACTGGAAAGCATTCAGGGGGTGTAGGTTATTTGCTTTTCTGGGCACCAAAGTGGGTTATTGTCCCAGGTTACTTTTGGCACTAGGTCCCCTGTGTGTGTGTGTGTGTGTGTGTGTGTGTGTGTGTGTGTGTGTGTGTGTGTGTGTGTGTGTGTGTGTGTGTGTGCGCCCTATAGTTCATAAACGGATGTAGCACTGATTGGAGACCCAAACTAGCACCTAGCCTGCACGCAGTGGCTTCTCCCATGTGAAAAAAAAAAAATAATCTGGGAAACATCAAAAACAAATCTTCGGGATCTGTGACACAAATAGCATAATGTCCTGGCCTCCGCCCTCATCACTCCACAATGAACTGTTAACAACAACCTCATTAGTTGCCACACCCTTTCTGTGAGATTCTCGGGCCTTGTTTCAAACTTCTGTCCTGTTGTTTAAGCTGACCATAGCCTGTGTATCCCTGATTTAGCCCATTGCAGCTTTTTCTGTGCTCCTCTATCTGTATTCGTTCTGCATTTTGTTGACCTTTGACCCTGTCGATTGACTTTTGACCTTTGACCCTGTCATTTGCCGATGTGAGTTTCTGGCCTTGATCTCTGTCCTCATGCACATGTAGTAGTGGATACTTTTTTGAGATTTTTTTTCTCTCCCTTGCCCTTCATGTTTGCACTCTTCTTTTGGTTACACACCTGGCTTGGCTGGCTCCCACACTGACCGTGTGATTTCTCTCACCTGTAGATGTGCACGCCCCAAAACACTTTAATGAATCTGACAGATGAACATATGACTGCATCTGCGCTCTAATACGTGATGGGTATGGTTCTGATACACGCATCTCTCTCTCTCTGTGTGTGTGTGTGTGTGTGTGTGTGTGTGTGTGTCCCAGGTGGGTACTACCTGACCAGTGCGTACAGTGCCATGGAGCTCATCAAGAACCTCCAGGAGGAGCAGGCGGCACGCGTCCTCAGCTCCAAGGCCCAGAACACCCTGCACCAGTGGCACCGCCGACGCACCACCCAGCGCTCCATCCCCACCCTGGAGGACTTCCAGGTAGAGTCGCCGCCCCACGAGACTCTCACAAACACACACACACACAGAGACACACACACACACACACACACACACAGACAGACAGACACACACACACACACACAGACACACACATACACACACACACAGACAGACACAGACACACACACACACACACACACACACACACACAGACACACACACACACACACACACACACACACAGACACATCATTAGATATGTGCACGTTTACATGGAAATCCTTACATTGGACGCAGTGGACGAGCTGTAAAGTGCAAACAGCTACTAGACAGTCAGACATGCACACCCACATGTCATGTGTTTCATTTGTGGACTCATGTACATTTAAATGCTGCAGATTGTCCGATTTAGTGTGCAGTTTATTGTAACATAGTGCAAAACTACGCTCTGCACATGAACCTGTGGTATGTAGCGTTGTGTGTGGCTGCAATAAAGCTGACGCGTGTGATTGTGTTCTCCAGAACTACCTGCGGGTGGCGCTGCAGGAGGTGGGCAGCGGCTGCACCTCCAAGACGCTGCAGGTGCGCCCGTACGTCACCACCGAGGAGGTGTGCCAGCTCTGCGCGCTCAAGTTCCGCGTGGCCGACCCCGAGAGCCACGCCCTGTTCCTGCTCACGGACGGCGCTAGCCAGCAGCTGGCACCAGACACCCACCCGCAGAGGATCAAGGCCGAGCTGCACAGCCGCCCGCAGGTCCAGGACTACCACTTTGTGTACCGCAGGATGTCCACCCTCGGACTCGGGCAAAGCCACGACCAGAACCACAATCAGAACCACAGCCTGCCAGCCGACAACACCACCAGCACCAGCACCAGCACCAGTGGTCACTGTATCAGTAATGGCCTTCCCAACTCTAGTTGAGAGAGACCTTGAGTGAATTTTTCCAGTTACGGATTCGTTGACGTTGTCAAGAGAGACAGGACATCTTGTCTTATGGTCAGGTGATATTTGATCATGCCATGTGATTACAATGATGTGTTCCTGCAGGGTCATTCACTGCTTCAGTGCCTAATGTTCCTGACCTGAATAGGGGTTGGAAATCCTACATTTCCCAGAATGCACTTGAAGCCTGGACCTGATTCTGTACACCATGACCAGCAGCAGTCAGTGTCTCAGTAATGGCCTTCCCAACTTGAGTGCTGTTTGGTTCTGAGACTGATGTGGTGGCACAGATATCCTCTGATCTCAAGACATGCTCAAGTGATATTTGATCATCCAACTGCATTGATGCATCCCTGTAGACATATCAGGGCTATTCACAACTGCAGAGTTGCGTGGCTATTTTTATGACCTGAGGTAAGGAATGAAATCCTACATTTCCCAGAGTTCACCGCCAGTCTGGATCTGATTCTATGCTATACAGCCAAGTTTGCTCTGGGATTTGGCAGATATTTGGTAAGAGAGGGTGAAGTGCAAAAGAATGACTTGTGTGTGCATGCAAACTTAAAAATTTGTGTCAGAAGACGTCATCTAACCTTCAAGCAAAGGACTGATGACCTTTAATCTGTGCCTTTTAATTATTATACTTCTGCAATGGAGTGACTGAATGTCTCAACTTTTTCTGAACTGGAATTTGTACAGTGGTGCTCACATGCCAACCACAGGTTTGTCCTCCTTGGGTAGCCATAGTTTCCTGTACAGCACCTCTGTGTATGTAGCTTTATGTGATTTCACTGTTGCCTTTTCTTGTCCATAAACACCAATGTATGTGCCTGAGGTTGTAAGAAAGTACCCTATTAATAACCTGCATTTTGAGTCCATCTCGTACATTGTACATAAAGATACAGATAATTTTATTGTTATTTGTTATTATTATAGAGAGATTATTTCATAGAATATATTTTAAATTTTCAGTCCCGGTTGCTGGTTAACTGTGGATGACTATTGTAGCCATGTCTATTCGCTGTACTGTACACATTCTTGTCCCAGTTGCTAGCAGTTCTGTCACTTACCTTGATGCCAGTAAAATAAATAATATGCTAACCGTTGATTCTGCAGACATATGCTATACTTTGTACTTTTAATTATTGTTTCATAAATTACACAAATGCAAGTGTTATATTCACAAATCCAAGTCATGAAAAGAAGCGAGTGATGGTCATTCCATGAGGTAGCCATGCTGTTGTGGTCGGAATATGAACATACTTTAGAGTGTTCTGAAGAGTCATACCTGTGATGCAATCACTTGGCATCATTATGAACTTACAAGTGTAGTAGTCCACCATGGTGTGCATGCGTGTACAGTGAGTGTGATCAGAAATCCTGGCTCTCTAAATAAGAAACAAACACAGTGGCCGGAGTTGAGCCAAAGACGGCCACTCAACATGTTGGTTCAGGAGTGCGGAGCAGGGAAGGGGTGGAATTTGACTATGTTGAACTCAAATACTGACAATCTTTCACCAGAATTCTTAAGTCTCGGATTATGCCTTTAAAATGCATATCTGCCAATTGAATGCAAAGAGAGTGTGACACCTAGTGGACTTGATCTGTTATTGCACTCTTCAGAAAACTGCCATCAAACCAAAAGTGCCTTTAGGACTGTGGCATACACCAGAGGCTATAATGGGGCTTGTTACAGTTTCTATCAGTTGCTTTGGTGCAGTTCTTGAATCATATTAATGTTTGCTCGACAGTGAGTGTATTATCGCAACAAATTGTACAAACTACACTACACAGTGGATTATATACAAAAGTGCATAACTTGCTCCAAATGCTTAGTTTATGTCTTAAAAAACAAATATCAATGAATATGTTCATGCCATAGCATAGTAAAACTAGATTATATGGAGGTTGAACACGTACAGTATTGAGAATTTTAATTCTGAGAAATGCACTAAAGCAACTGAGTAAAACTGACATAATTATGTTTAATAAATTAGTGTTGTACCAGGGCTGTATAGGCTACATATAGAGAGAGTAGCCTATGAGACAACGAAGCTACTTTCATGCAGTCATGAAAGTAGCTTTTCCACATACTGAATCTTCATGCAGTCATGAAAGTTTGAAAGTCTGAATACATTTGATTGGCTATTGTCATAAAACTCAACAACTGCACTGCAAAAATGCGTATTATTACTTATCCCATTGACAAGGATTGTGCTTGGCTTCATTACAGAGACCAGCTGTTAAAGAAGCAATGAGAGGGTTTCATTATGAAATAAAAAATGAAAATGCCAATGCTGCTTACCTGCGGAAGCAATGTAGCCTATCACTGCAGGACAGTAGTAGACAAGCTGTTTGTGAGGTGTTTGTGTGTGTTGACCAAGCTGTGGTGTTTGAAAAGGGATGAAATAAAGAGTTGGGTAAAGTGCACATAAACCGATTCCTGTGTGTGTGTGTGTGTGTGTGTGTGTGAGAAAGAGTGTGTGTGCAGACCCACCCCCAAGCTATTTTACATAATGCTTATTACGCTTATTACACAAGAAAACATATTTTAGACTAGCCTATACCTAAAGGAGGCCCATATCATGTGAAGACTGATAATGTTTTGTAGGCCTACAATTCATCGGGAATTCGGTCTGCAAAGAATTCAATTTTACAAAATGTATTGCACTTATTTAGAAAATTACTGTATTACTGTACTGTAACACATTCTGTATTTGACTAACCTCCTCAATATGGAGACATTTCACTTGCTCTGTTATTTCCACAATAAACTGAAATGAAACTGGATATCAGGATTCAGGACAGATTCCTTTTTTCATTTGAAATGATGGTAACTTGTGTCGTACTCGGACACTAGCCTAGGCCTACTGTAGAAAAGAATACAGGAAACAATCTGGTTAATTCTTATTAAGATGAAGATGTACATCGTATCATTTTATAATTAAATTAAATTAAATTAAAATTAAATATATCTGAATATGAATGGATATTACACACAGACCAATGAAGGCATCATTCTCATTTTCCCATTTTCCATAAGCATCACATTTCTTTGGAGTGTCGACAGACGGCGATTATACGGTGATTACAAACTCTAGGCTGCCATCTGCTGGATGTAACATGAATAGCAGTTCCCTTTTTCTGTGTGGCGATGAGAGAGGTTCACAGCTCTTCGGTGACGACAACTGCACCTTCGCTACAGTAGCTGAGACAACGAAGCAGCGTCCCTGGGAAACAGACCGCCTCCACCGGCCGACCGACCTGCAGGGACTTTGTCCAAGGTGGGATATAGAAACGAATCGTGACCTTCAGACGAAGCTTTAACGCATATTATCAACGAAACCGTTTGTTTTTACACGAGTCATATCAATTAGCACCAATTAATTGCGCTCAAATGGTGGACATGCAGTTTTGTGACATTGCTGCGCAACATTTGAATACGGATGACAGAAACATGGCGCGGCGGCCGAAGGGATTTGCAGTCGGTCGGAAATTTTAATTCCCCGTGCGTGTTCTCTGTCTCATAATGGCGCGTTTTCGGGCCATCAAATGTATTGTGGCAATGCGGATAGCCAAGTTGTAACCCAGAATGCGAGCTATCGATGCGAGGCCTGTGGTCCATTGACGAAATAATGGGAAGGCATCGTTTGCTCTGTTAACCAGACACTAGGCTACTGGCTACTTGCCAAATAGCGTTATACGTTCATGCGCCGGCATATATCTATGTAGGCCTATTGCGATTAGATTTGCATAAAGTGCCAAGTAACCGAATTAGACAAGCCTACTGCAATCAATGTCTTTGTGCACAAAACTTATTCGTTAATTCGTTAATGGAATAGCGAATTAATAGCCATTAGACTATTCTTTATTATGGTGGGTCATTGTATAGCAGAATATTCGCAGGTTCTTCTATTTTTTAATTGATGTCCATGACTTAGGCCTAATTCTCTTGACACCCTCAAGGACGTGCAGTAGCCTAGCTTATGTTTTAAATTCCGCCACATTCAAATTGCCACTGCCTGTAACCTAGGCTACATTAAATTTGCATACACTAACTGGTTGTAACCTCGGACAATTGGCTCATTCATTAGAAATGGCTGACATTAATAATTCATATTTTGTTCCTTGTTTAGATCCGATAGCAGCAGTGCGAGTCCCAGCAACTAAACATGGGTAAGGAAAAGCTTCACATTAACATTGTAGTCATTGGCCATGTGGACTCGGGCAAGTCTACTACCACCGGTCATCTCATCTACAAATGCGGAGGCATCGACAAGCGGACCATCGAGAAATTTGAGAAGGAGGCCGCCGAGGTAGGCTATGGTGATGTATTTCGTATCAGCCGACAGCAATGTCCTTTACCTGCAGTATTATTCAGCTTTCACGACATGTTTTAACACTGATCTTTT
This sequence comes from Alosa sapidissima, assembly GCF_018492685.1. NCBI lineage: Eukaryota > Metazoa > Chordata > Actinopteri > Clupeiformes > Clupeidae > Alosa > Alosa sapidissima. The sequence goes on from NC_055965.1 coordinate 11,614,848, forward strand.
ACAGTGATATGAAGTTTTTGTGTCGCAAAATACCATAGAACTTTTCATTATTGTTTTTGGTAAGTCTATCCTCTGGTAAGTAAGTAAACATGTGTTTTTCTGTCTCTTTCAAGATGGGGAAAGGCTCATTTAAGTATGCGTGGGTCCTGGATAAGTTAAAGGCGGAGAGGGAGCGTGGCATCACTATTGACATCTCCCTTTGGAAATTTGAGACTAGCAAATACTACGTCACCATCATCGATGCGCCCGGGCACAGGGACTTCATCAAGAACATGATCACTGGCACTTCTCAGGTTTGATGGCCATTAATAGCGCTACAGATCATAATGGAGAAAAAAAAACATATTTCTGTATGGACTGTTTAGGTTATGATGTGAATGTAGCCTACTAAGTATGGTTTATTATGCAATAGTCTGAAGCACATAAACTGAGCAGACCTTGGCTATAGAATATGGACATATATGATTAGAGAAAATATTTACACAATAGATTGTGCATATGCATAACAACTAAATCAGTTGAGCAAATTAAAAAAGTATGCTAGTGAGTGGATTGAAAATAATATACTTGTATAATGTGGGCACGTTCTCGTGTTCTCCATCCTGCATGCAGGCGGACTGTGCTGTGTTGATTGTGGCTGCCGGCGTGGGCGAGTTCGAGGCCGGCATCTCCAAGAACGGTCAGACCCGCGAGCACGCTCTGCTGGCCTACACACTGGGCGTCAAGCAGCTCATCGTGGGCATCAACAAGATGGACTCCACCGAGCCCAACTACAGCCAGAAGCGCTACGAGGAGATTGTTAAGGAGGTCAGCACCTACATCAAGAAGATCGGCTACAATCCGGACACGGTGGCCTTCGTGCCCATCTCTGGCTGGAACGGCGACAACATGCTGGAGCCCAGCCCCAACGTGAGTACTCCATCACAACACCTCACTATCACTACCAATGAGAATTAAACCTGGTCACTAGTTGTCCAATGAGCACGCTGGTCTGATCTTTTCAAAACCAATCAACAATGTTGGTGTCTAAAAGTTTATCGACAAATTGATTATTATTCTTGATGACTACACATCAATGACTATGAACCACTAGGTAGGTACCTAGTGTTATTTAGACTTATTAGACTTACAGCTACCCTTATTGGACAGGATATTAAGTATAAATTATTATTAGGACTGAAACATTAAGTTTGAAATTAAGTAACATTAAGTTTAAGAATTTCAGGTATTAGTGGGTATTATTGGGCAAACGTTTGGAATAGATCATATAATTGCCAGACAACATTGCTAAAAACTTATATATCAGCACTTTTGTTGTCACTCAGTGTTTCCCATACATTGACTTATTTGTGGCGGCCCACCACAATATCAACATTGACCACCACACAATAATTTTCCAGGTTGTACTAAATTGTGCTTAAATCTGGTTAGCATCATAACCAGCTGTGCTAATTTGTTAAAAACTGTTGCATTCAAGTTAATTCTGCAAACCAACCACCAGAAATGGAATTCAATTCTCTGGGAAACACTGTCACTTCTACCTTAGTCAGTGCCATATGCTAGTAGTACACCAGGACACGTTTTTTTTTTTCTTTTGGCCTAACAGTCCCCCTAAGCAAGCATATCCCCTAACTGAATGAATTAGCCACCATGTGTGCGTGGGATTAATCCCGCATTAAGCGCTGACAGCAGGTATCCCTGTCCGGTCTCGTTTCGTTCCCCTCCTGCAGATGACCTGGTTTAAGGGCTGGAAGATCACGCGCAAGGACGGCAACGCCTCCGGGACCACTCTCCTGGAGGCCCTGGACGCCATCCAGCCCCCGTCACGGCCCACCGACAAAGCCCTCCGCCTGCCTCTGCAGGACGTCTACAAGATCGGAGGTAGGGTGGGGGTGGGGGGAGCAACGGGAGCGGATGAGTGGCAGCTCGTTGAGGTTCCGTCTGCAGACGGGCGTCTGTGGTGGCTATTCTTAGTTCACAGTAGAGGCGCGAGGATTAAGCTGTGGCTTGTGTGTGTTTTCTGTTCGTTCTCTTTTAAGATATGTAGCGGGAGATGGTTTTGATGTCTCCCTGAGCAGCTGTCATATTATTTTTAACTCTAGGACAAAAGTGAAAGAAATTATACTGTAGCCTATACTGTCTAAAAAAGCTAAAAGTTTTGAAAGACAAAGGGGGAGGGGATCCATAACAGCTGTGCAATGAGTTGCTGTTTATTTGCAAAAAAAACTTCACTGACAATGTGAATATTCTCAATTTGTTTCTCAGTGAGGAGTCACATACATGGCTTTGTAATAGATTATATCCAGTATGTAATGTACTCTAGTATGAATAGAAGAAGCATATCTTGTTTGTCTAAGGAAAGTAGCCAAAAATGTCTTGCTGTGTTAGTGCTTGGACCGACCTGCTCTTCCCGTTTGTCCCTCAGGCATTGGAACCGTCCCTGTGGGTCGTGTGGAGACTGGCGTCCTGAAGCCTGGCATGGTGGTGACCTTTGCCCCTGTGAACGTGACCACCGAGGTAAAGTCGGTGGAGATGCACCATGAGGCCCTGTCCGAGGCCCTGCCCGGGGACAACGTGGGCTTCAACGTCAAGAACGTGTCGGTCAAGGACATCCGCCGCGGCAACGTGGCCGGGGACAGCAAGAACGACCCTCCACAAGAGGCCGCCAGCTTCACTGCCCAGGTGAGCAACACCTTTAGAATGACTTACCGGTAAGTACCTTTCAAAGGCTTTTGTAAACCTTTTAAGTTATATCGTTTTTCGTGAAGAACAGTCAGTCACAGCTTCCCTAAAATACAACAGAAGACGTACCGACTCAAACTGTATATGTTCCAGATTTAACACACCTCTTCAGAGTTCTATTGAAAATGGGCTGCTGGCGTCTGTCTGTTTGTTTTGTTTCCTGAAACAGAGTTGCTGTGTTACACATATTCCAATTCAACTGTTCCCAAACAAGCCAGTTGTGAAAAACGCCCTTAATTACTCTAACATAGTTTTTGACAGACTCTCAGAGTCATGTTGTGAAAAAAACTTCTAAAAAAACTTCTAAAGTCCTTCTAAACTTCTAAAGTCCACACAAACATTAGGTCCCAGATGAGCCCTGACCCATTTGCGTGTTTCTACAAATCCAGGTGATCATCTTGAACCACCCCGGTCAGATCAGCGCTGGTTATGCTCCCGTCCTGGATTGTCACACTGCCCACATCGCCTGCAAGTTCGCGGAGCTCAAGGAGAAGATTGACCGCCGCTCAGGCAAAAAGCTGGAGGACAACCCCAAGAACCTGAAGTCTGGGGATGCCGCCATCGTGGACATGATCCCCGGCAAGCCCATGTGTGTGGAGAGCTTCTCCGAGTATCCTCCTCTGGGTAAGTTATTTGGCGTGAGCTCCTGGTTTAAAGAGGAAGTTAACTCATATGGAAAAAGAGTCTCTTCAAACACGTTCACTGTAACTCAGTAAAGTAATCTTACTGCTTATAGTTAAGCCATGTCAACAACTCTAAACAAGAACAATACACTGATAGTATGCAACAGCCAAAGCTACAAGATTACTTGACTGGTTTGAGTCCACATTACAGTTTTGACATGGCCTCAGTTCTCTGGGGACTACTGACGGTTTGCGTTTCAATGCATTTTGAATATCAATGAAACTCAAAATCTGGATATTTGTAAGATTGTCGATAATCTCTGGGTGTAAGTAATAGAAGCTGGATGGAGTGCTGACGATGACCGTACTTAACTTTGAGAATATGCCAGATAGACCTTGTTAATTCTTACAGACAGGCTGCACCAGGCATTGTAAATGAAACGTTCTGTTCACAGAGAGTATACAGCAACAATTGTGTTCAATATAATCGTGATAGCAGCGTGTAAATTGGAATTAGTCTTCTAAGAACTATATTTGTGCTCTGCCAACGGAACGTTTGAGTTGCACGCCTGGTGTAGCCCGGCGGTAGCCCATTGATTTAGTTTTTTCAGTGCTTATGAATGTGTTATAAGATCATCATGTAGGTCCCCATTACTAAGGTGTCCCTGAGGTTTCTAATAATACTAACATAATTACATTACATAATATATGTATATTATGTTGATATGTGCCTATATGTACATTGTTGTCTCTATTGTACAGTATGTGTCTATATTACTATTTGTCTACTGAATGTAAACCACTACATTTCTATTTGTTGAATGTATACAGAGTTAACACCTATGGAAGTCAGATTCCTTGTGTATGTACTGTAAGTATACTTGGCAAATAAAACTGATTCTAACATCGTCCCTTTCATTCCCCAGGGCGCTTTGCGGTGCGTGACATGCGCCAGACCGTGGCAGTCGGGGTCATCAAGGCCGTGGAGAAGAAAGCCGCGACCACCGGCAAAGTCACCAAGTCCGCCCAGAAGGCCCAGAAGAACAAATGAACGTTGTGCGTCGCCGCCCCGCCCTGCGTCACCAGCGGCAACACGAACGACAACGCCCAGCCGGCCCCTCCCCTCATCCATAAAGGCTGGTTAATTCCCACAATGCATCGCAAGAGTAGAAGAAGGAAAAAAAGAAACCCACATTACTCACACCTTAACTTGACCAAAACGTTAACTGCTCGGACAATGACCACCTTTAGGCGACACACTTGTTTCAATGTTTGAGTAGTTTAGTCTCGTAGTGTTGTTTGTGTAACATTGTTTCCAGTTCTTCATGCGTTTATTGTTCAAGAGTATATAAGCTATATGTAGTCTGTGACGAGGTCGGGTGGTCAACGTTGTCCTCTTTCTGGGGTCGACCACTGTTCAATCGTGACCCACTATATCCCCGATAGCACTTATTTTAATAGACGTTAAGTAGTCATAGTTTGAACATGACTTGCTGACTTGAATCTGGTCTTTTTTGGGTTTTATCCCGTTGAATGTTAAAAGCTTTTACTGTTTAAGCTGAATGCATGCTCTTTGTGCACTTTAAAAGAGAGAGAAAATACTGGAACAAACAAAGCTTAGCTCAATCTGACGTAGCACTTTCCACTCTTGAGTCTTTTGCACTAGCACTCGTGTACTTTAAATGGATATGGTTCTTTGTGCCCTGCAGTTCTCCTGTAGATTAATGACCTAACCATTCTATTAAAGATCTGATAATCTCACACGCTGTACTTCTCATTGTTCCTTGGCTAACTCGGCCTGGCTCCGCCTAACTAAAAGGTTAGCTACGTGCTAAAGTCTGGATATGATGAAATAATTACAACACACAAAGGGACTCAATAAAAGTAACACAGACACGGAGGCAGACTATTTTTTATTTTATTTTTACACTTTTTAAATGTGTTATTCTTTTCAGTATGAGAAGAGTTCATTTGCATCTCTGTATTGTAACAGGCTGTATATCGCTAAAGAAACTTGGGACTTGAACACATTGGCAACAAAAAAAAAAAATCATGGTGGTGATAGCAAAAGGAAACATTTTAAAGGCCCGTTTGCTTGCCGTGGCTTAATCCTGGATAGGGAAGAAAGGTGTTATTATACATCCTGAAACAGCTATCAAACGCTGTTGGCTAAAGATGGGTGCATTGTGAGATTGTCTGTGTGTGAGATCGTCCCATTTTCAGCTGAGGAAGGTTGATGTTGAGGCTGAAAGAAAGGCACCATTTCTGTGCGTACAATATTATGTGCATATTTGCATGCTTGTACTTGGAAGTTTACACAGTGCAGTTGCCACCAGCCGTGGATGTCCAGTCCAACTCATGGTTTGCGTTGACGTGCCATTGTACGGTTCATAGTTTCATTGTGATTGTGCGGTATTTAAATCGTACCTTTATCGTCAGAATAAGAGGGAAATGTGCGGGCTTGATACAGGATGTACTTAGTCGAGAGGAGTAAAATAAATCATAAAGAATAGTAACTTCTAGTGACATTAAAAATATGCAGTACAGTTATATATTTTGTAATTAGTCTAAATAAGGTCTGATAAACTGGCTGGATTCTTTTATCTATCTACCTAGCTAAACATAGTTATCTTTTTATACCTTCAAAACAATCAGGGAGGGATGGGTTGTGCAGCAACCAGTCAAACTCTGCCATTTTGAAATCCCATGTTGTGCCAACTAGACCACACCACTCTCTGGGTTTTACTCAACTGGTGTTGCTCCACTTTAGCCGTAGAGTTAGTCGAGCTAAACGTTCTAAGGACACAAGTGTAAACAACAGTGTTCTCTAGTTGTCGGTTCTGCAACTGCATTTGAATCAAACATAAGGATGTCATCTTAGGTTATAATTTCTCCCTCATAGAAAGATCTCAGTCTTTTTAGAGTTTCGGTTTTTTTTTTTTTCAAGTTCATTAGTAACAAGCAGCATTTAACTTAACTACCATCACTAGATTTGTTAAACTACATCCGTATGTGTTTTGAGTGACATATGGTTTAAAAAGGGAGTTATATGTTTCGGTTATGTGGGGACAACATTCAGTTGACATTGAAAAGACAGGACATACCCAGGTGCAGAAGCTGACACCCCTGAAGTTGCTAAAATGTCTTCATCGTCTAAATACTTAGTTTGGTTATCAAAACTATACAATACAGTATTTAGCAGAGATGTCTCTCTCATTGTGTCCGGCACTTGTAAGTATAATGTAACGTGACCTTTCTTACATAAAATACAGTTAACGTGCAAATAAAGATGCCCCTATCCATGTAGACTGCAGTGATAGAGCTGCAGAGGTGATATCTTTCTGATGCATTGTGGTATGTTGACTTTGGGAGCTTTGAGTTTTTTTTTTGTATGAATGTCATGCTCTAGCTGAAAGGATCCATGCGGAGTGCATGCAGTGTTGAGGTCATGGCTTATGGTTTTGTCCAAAATGAGGTTCTCTGATACATTGACATTTACTGTATACTTTAAAAAACAAAACAAAAAAAAAGAAACCCTCCCACGTCCTCTACCCATGAGTGCATCAAATACATGTATAATTTCTTACAAAGAAACTCATGCAGTAGAATCAGGAGTAGAGGAACTCTTGTCCTTTCTTCAAAAAAGTAGTTAACATTTGTGAAACCAGAAAAAGAAAAAAAAAATACTTGGCTAACACATTGTTCTATTTTTGTCTTTTTAAAAAAACCTATGCCTCCCAAAAATCTTGTTTTTTGTAAAAAAAAAAAAAAAAAAAAGACAAACATAGAATAAAAACAAAGGTTTGTGTTCGCATGTGGCCGGCCTGCGCGTAGCGGTCTCGCGTGTTTATTTTAGCCGGACATGGGGCGTGCTGAGGGACTCCTCGCTGCCACGCCCAGCGTCTCCCCGACCTCTGGCCAGGCTGTGGCTGGAGCCGCGGGGATCCGTTGCGCTCGTTCTAAGCAGCTCGGAGGAGAAGGACGTGGCCTCTTCTGTCCCTGGGGACAGGAAGTCAAACGCCCCCCCGGGGGCTTCCAGGTCCTTATCGCTGATGAAGAGGTCCGTCTCCCCCCACCCTTCTCCTCCTCCTCCTCCTCCTCCTCCTCCTCCTCCACCACCACCACCTCCCCTCCCGCAGAGTGGTTCCCCCAGGCCCCTGCTCAAGTCATTGCTGCTCGAGGAGGAGGAGGTCGACGACAGACTGGGGTGGCCGTCCACGTCCGTCCCCGTCCCCAAGAGGTCCTGCACGGACAGGGACTTGCCCAGGCCTTGGTCCCCCGAGACGGGCCTCCTCTGGAGTGGCGCCAGGGGGTCCATCTCCAGGCTCATGTGCCTCCTCCAGGAGCCATCCTCCTTGGTGCTCAGCCGGCCCTTGGGGTGCTGGGGGTGCGGAGGGTGGTGGTGGTGGTGGTGCTGTGGGGGTGGGGGCCTGCCCAGCCCGGAGCCCAGCGCCTCCTCCCCTTCCTCGCGCACCCCCATCAGGAAGGGCGGCGAGAAGTCCCCCCCTCCGGGGACCCCGTCCCGCCGGGCGGCCCTGTGCGCGAGCAGCGGCGTGTGGGCGGCCGGTGGGGGCAGCGGAGGGGGCGCCCCCGGGAGATGCTGCTGCTGCTGCTGCATCAGGGTGTTGGGGATCCCGCCGACGCCGCCAACCAGCGAGGACGGATGCGGAGGAGGCCGTCCCAGGCTGGAGAAGTGGCCCATCCCCGAGAAGCTGTTGGGGGTGAGCGGCATCGGGGGCGGGCTGGCCGCCGACACGCTGTCTGGGGTGGGCGGCTGCGGGCTGAAGGGCCCCGGGCTCGGGGAGGGGGCCGGCCCCGACGGAGAGGAGGAGCCCAGGTTGAGGTTGAGCTCGTTGGGGGCCAGGATGATGTGGAGGCCCCGGTGCAGGTTGGAGCTGGCTGAGCGCGGCACTTGGCCGGAGGTGGACGACAGGTCCCGGCTGAGGATGGAGCTGGGGTAGCCGGAGGTCGGCTCGAACTCGAATAAGGGCAGTGAGGACAAGGTGAGGGCCGAGGACGAGCCCTTGTGAAGCACCTGCCGGTAGATGTCCAGCAGAGAGTCCAGTTTGGATTCAATGGACTGGACCTACAGGGAGAGACAGTGACATTCAGTGAAATCCACATACTGAAATCCACAGTGCGCCACATACTCGACGCACCCGACCTGTAGCGCGACAATGTGACGTCACAGAAGCGCCGTAACGATTTATACTCGCGCGTCGTGGTCACGACACTAGTTGCAATATTCTCCTGAACAGAGGTGCCGCTGTTGTGAAAAGATTAACGCTAACTACGTTACACAGCAGAAGAAGCTGCATTAAGAAACACTAGTAGCAGAGAATGTAAACGGGCTCTGCTATTAGCTAGCCTCTGTGATGGTACTTCAGACTTTGGTTGCTACTATTCACAACTACCACCATCATTATCATCTAGTTTCCAAGGTGTGCGCACAGGTAGATAGATAGATAGATAGATAGATAGATAGATAGATAGATAGATACAGTAGATAGATAGATACTTTAGTCATCCCGAGGGAAATTTTCATAATTTAAACAGTTTACTTAGCTGGCTAGCTAGCTAGCAGCTGGCTGAGTTTGTGTAATTTCCTGAAGTGGAAAGAGATTTTGTTCAGGCCTTAATAGATATCCTTTGTTTGAAAATAAATCGTTTCTATTCTTTCCTCTTAATTCCATGTGTTGCAACTCTCGCTGGTAACTTTCTTAACTTATCCAGCAAACTATTACAAATTCACGACTGTAACAAACACTGCAACTCTCGCTTGCCCTCGAACTAGTCCATCTTCCTGTTTCCTGTCTGAAAAAAAATGAGTGGTGCGCTACCTCGCGCTACCTGGCTAAAATCCTGGCGCGCCAGCAAGATCTACGTCATTTTGACGTCACGGTGTCGCGCTACCGGTTGGGTGTGTCGAGTATGTAGAACGCCTTACTCACGCGGCCCAGTAACTGACCTGTCTCTCCACCTTACACACACGGCCCAGCATGCTGACGTCCTCCAGCAGGTCCCCGTCAGACAGCAGCTTCTCCCGAATTTTCTTGTCCAGCGGGATCTGTCCACGGCCCAGGATCTGGTCCACCCTGAGACAGAGAGCCATGGGGGAGAGCGTGTAAGGAGACGAGACGTGTGTGTGTGTGTGTGTGTGTGTGTGTGTGTGTGTGTGTGTGTGTAGAAAAGAGAGAGGTAAGAAGACTGATTGATAGAGAGCAGCAGGACCCCAACTACTATTCAATCTACCAGAGAAGAAGAAGAAGATTAAAGAACATTAAAATCAGAACGTTGAACACTAGCAGAAGGACACCTAGTATAAGGAAAAAGAGATTGAGTGTTAATAGATGGAAATGTGACCAGTTATGGACATTCATATCTGTCAGTACTGTGCAGGACATTGCTAATGAAAATGACAAAAAAAGAAAAGCATGCAGTTAGAGAAGGGCGGGGGGGGGGGGGGGTACTCCCAGTGTAGTTGAATCTGAAAAAGATCTCATCATTCCATCATGCACATCCATTTCATTCAGTCTACAATTCTCGTCCCATTTATTTAGTCAGGATTGCTCCTCACGATCCTCTAGCTCAGTGGTTCTTAAACTTTTTGTCTGGCGACCCCCCCCAAAAAAAACATGGGCCAAGTCTCGCGACCCCCATCTCTCTAACCAGCGGAATTTGGTTTTGAAATGTTGCGGAAGGACATTGGAAGCAGAGGATGAAAATGTCTTCTCTCATAGGTAGGCTATATCAACATCAAAGGCATTATGTCAGCGTTTGACTAAAAACCTTTAGAAAAATGTAGTGCAAATCATTTCGCGACCTCTCCAATATTTTTGGCGACCCCCCCCCCCCGGTCCCAACCCCCAGTTTGAGAACCACTGCTCTAGCTGACCATTCAGTTGTTTGCACTAAACAAAATACTCCAGTGTTTGGACACAGCCCTGGCTCTGTAAACAGTAAACAAACGCAGTGGCTCGGCTCGAGACGTAAACAATGCCAGCCAGTCAACATGGCGCTTCAGGTGCACGGGAATGAGTGCCATTTGGTTGGGAGTTGACTGTAACTGAGACCCGAAATTGAGATTAACAACCTCTTTTGAAAAGAAAACTGAATTGCAGACTTTAACTTTCACACACATCTCACTGCAGCAATAATATGTAGTGACTAGGGCTGTCAAAATAACTGATTAATTTCGATTAATTAATTTGAGAAAAAATAACTGATTAAAAAAAATAGTGCAGATTAATCGATTCCGTATGACCTTTGACCCCGAGCCGTTCTAGTCAGTAAAAATTAGACTGTAAAATGAAGGAGAGAGAAGAAAACGTGCTGCCTGGATCATTGATTGGAACATTTACTTTTAAAAAACGGCCTGATGGTGTTGATAAAAAATAAAGTGTTGAAAATAAAGTCCTCTGCAATGTCTGCTGCACCGGAGGTCATCAACTCTGTAGTCGCACATCAATGCAAAGAAATAAGTGTTGACATTGAGGGGAGTGTTAATTTATTTTCATTGTGTCCCCTAGGTTATATCTGTGGCCTGAAATGCCTTGTATGTGAAAAAAAAAACTTCTTCCCTAAGCACTTTTGAATTTATTTCCTCAGCATATTAGGTCATATCATAGATTATTATGGTAATTATTTGAACAGTGAAACTAATAATAAAAGAGTCGTTGAACTTTAATGTCACTAATGCTGATTATTCAATGATTCATTTGAATTTAAATATTTAAAATACTTTCACAACAAAAATTATATATGCGATTAATTTAGATTCATTAATCACAGAGTATGTAATTAATTAGATTATTTTTTTTAATCGATTGACAGCCCTAGTAGTGACATGATGTTGCTATTAACAATTGTTGCTAAGATAATTTTCAATTATAAATGCAAAGCTATATTTTGTTATGTGATACCTTTTAGAAAAAAATAAATAATAATTGTGTTATGGAGAAGGAGATAATGATACTATTTTCTATTTCAAAACAAAACACTCGAACACTAATTAATCAACCAAAACAAAGCCAGATATAACTGCACTCAGTGCATTAGTGCTTCTGAACCAGCGACTGCGTAACACAGCTCAAAAAAATTTATATTTATTTTGGGAGCTATGTTTGTGAGCACAACCACTTGTTTGTTTTCTGCCAAACGGCAGATGAGATGTTAGGGAGTATGCATGATTACACACAGTCAGTGAGTAGTGTAAAAGGATGTTGGATATGTGTGTGTGTGTGTGTGTCTGTATGTGTGTGTGTGTGTGTGTGTGTGTGTGTGTGTGTGTGTATGTGTGTGTGTGTGTGTGTGTGTGTGTGTGTGTGTGTATGTGTCTGTATGTGTGTGTGTGTGTGTGTGTGTGTGCTGACCCATGCGGCGACTGCCTCCTGGCATGGCTGTAATAGAGAGGCAGTGAGGGAGAGGAAAAGGTCTTGGCTCTGCTGCTTAGGCCCTGCTGGGGGCCCACTATACAGTCCAGCCTGCAGGAGGGGAGACACGGGACACGCATCATACACACCTGTGCACACACGCACAAACACACACACCTGTACACACACACACACACACCTGTACACACACACACACACCTGTACACACATACACACACACACACACACACACACACACACACACATATACGACATACTGTATGCCAACACATACCAATGTGTACACATATACACACATGCAAAAACACACACACACACACACATGAGTCACACATATATGCATGCCCTCACCCATACAGCATACACACATGTACTTCACCACAGCAGAAATCAGGCAAATGTAGACATATCCACCAGTTCACCTAAAAGGGACAGAATGCACATGGACAGGACATACACAACCTCCGAGGAGTTCTTCCAAGGATATCTCTCCTCAGCTGCAATAAATGGTATTAGTTACTGTTTCGGTGTGTGTCCCTCTGAGTTTGCGTTTCTGACTGTTTGTGTATGTGTGTGTGTGTGTGTCTGTGTGTTTGTGTGTTTTTGATTTCGTACGAGTATGTGAGCAACGTCAACGCGCCAAGAGCCTGCAGACAAAACACCCACACAGCCAAACACTGTTATGTGAATGATGTTCTGTAATTAATGTTACAGAGAAGAAGAAGAGAGAGAAGAAGAAGAGAGAGAGAGAGAGAGAGAGACAGAGACAGAGAGAGCGAGCATCCTCACCTTGTTTGCAGGCTCTTGATTCGGCACAGCATGTCAAGGTGGCCAGCAGAATATTGCTCAATGACGTCCTTCACGTCATAAGGACGCAGTGTCTCCTTGAACTTCTTCTTGGCTACATGGAACTTCATGATCCTACACACACACACACACACACACACACACACATACAACACATAACACACACAAGTATGTATTAGTGAGAACGTACAGTACATAAGTCACCTTCTCACAGTGTTATGGGCATAACTGTATATGTATACACTGGGGTATTACTAATTACTTCATAAGTGCATACCACTGTGAATGGGCTAATTTATAAGTGCCATAATGGAAGTAGTATGTTATAGTTGATTGATAAAATGATAATCATGAAATATTCACGTGACCAAAAATAAATAAGCAAACTAACAACAAAAATGGCAAGGTGAAAAAAAATGGGCATATAAAACTATTTGTAGCTAACCTAATTAAGAATGACACTCTGTATCCTATGGATTTTCATGTTACAAATGCACCACTGTAGCCAAATAGCCTACCTGCTGGGTCTTTGAATTAGAATGTATTTAATTAACATTGATTGACCTCACAAATGTTCAGTAGTGCACTCTAGTACCTATTTATTTCTGTGGAACACAGAGTGAATTTTTTTTTGGGATGGGATGGGAGAGCATTATGCATATATTTATTTATTCATGAAATATGTCCAGTCTGTGCTGTGTGGGTTTTGTGAGAGCATAAAAATCATAATTTTGCTAAATATCTACAAATCTGTTACTTGATGTTGCTGCGTGGCTTGGGGTTGTTTGTATACTGGCTGTGAGTGACTCACTTAAGAGACTGTGATGTAGCTTCTAAATTTGGCAGACTGGACGGGATGGAGCCAGATTAGCAGAAGGCTGCAGTACACTATAGGCGCCAGTTGGGGGAGTACATCAACAGAAAATGCCAGGGATTTGTTTGGTTTGTTTTAGGGGTTATATGGAGGTTCGAATCCATCTTTTTCTCCATAAAACGAGAACAACGGAAAGACAAAATAGTGCGATCAATTTACACACAAAACATTTTCATACCAAATCAAATTACTTATATTTTTCAGAGCAAAATGCTCTGTGTCTTTTGGGTCAACTTAGCTCCCTGAGAAAATAATGAAGTGTAATTTTAGAATCTCTCTCTCTCTCTCTCTCTCTCTCTCTCTCTCTCTCTCTCTCTCTCTCTCTCACACACACACACACAACCATGCAGCATGTCCACACACACACACACACACACACACCACCACCACACACCATCTTGCTCCCTATTACCACTGCCATACACTACAAACCCCAAACTCACCTTGATCTTGTGTGCAGCTTGTGTGAGTGTGTGTATGAGAGTGTGTGTGTGTGTGTGTGCATGCTGCATGTGCGTGACTAGCAGAACAGACTGCAACTCAATCCTGTGCTTATACTGGGTTTAAGGCCTGTGGTTTGACTGATAGGGCAGCAGTGGAAAACAGTCCAAGCTCCCGGGGCTTCGTGGAGGCCGAGGGGCGGCGAGGCGGGCAGGGTGCTGAGGGGGGTGCTGCGGGGCTACTCTTTACTCTCATACACTCACACTCACTCCTTTCAATTCAACTCAATTCAACTCAACTTAATATGCTTCATTGGCATTAAAAGGAAGAATGTGCCTTCAGTCACATAGCCTGAGCACACGCATATGACAGATGTAAACTCCTAGAGTAGGCATACAGTCACTCAGAGGGTAGTCCGCTGCCATTGTTGCCAAATTCCGTGTATGCGTTTGCATGAGACTTAGTAGTAGTGTGTGAGAGTGTGGGCCTTCTGTCATATACACATGTACAAGCAAACATACAGACATGCATAAATCATTCAGAGGGTAGTAGCTGCCAGTGTGAAAATATCTCTATATGTCTCTATATGTGTGTGATTTCGTGTGTGTGTGCGTGCGCGTGTGTTTGTGTGTGTGTGTGTGTGTGTGTGTGTGTGTGTGTGATTTCATGTGTGTTTGTGTGTGTGTGTGTGTGTATGTGTGTGTGTGTTTGTTTGTGAGAGTGTGTGTGTGTGTGTGTGTTGTAGTTATTCACCTGACGGCTCTGATGACACACTTAATGGGGGGCAGCAGGTCCTCTGCTGAGATGTCACAGTGGCAGCTCCGCTCGTCAAAGGCGTCGTCTGCTGCCATGTTACTGTCACCTGCCAGAGGAACATCAGGGCTTGTAAACACCTTTTAAACACCTTCATCTCAATTAACAGCGATTAGCCCATTTCACAAGATGGGGCCGCTGTGTAAATCAACAATAGGCAGCAAAAAAAAAGTCCACAGGAAAGACAAAAGCAGGAAGACGTTTTACCCTGCCCATTAAGGCATCATTAACATCAACGAGGTCGGACACCTGGACACTGTGAAATAGGCTTATTAACAACAAGTCATCCACAGTTGTTAATTCTGTTGCAACTGCGTCCTATTGTGTGACGTCTCCTCAAACTGAGCCACGATATTGGTTTGCCACTACAATAGATTCCATCAAAGGGGCTAGGTGTGGACTCTGCACACTACACTCTTAAAATGAATGTGCTGAAAACAACGCAACTTGTGTTGTTTTAACACATCTCTGTGTCCAGATATGGACCACACAAGTTTGTGTTGTTTCCTTTTTTAATGTGTTACACAAAATGTGTTGAAAATACTTGCATTGAATCAACACAACTTGCAACACAACTTGCGTTGTTTTTTTTAACACATCTGTTACCAGATACTGTAGGGACAACACATTCGCTTTAAAGAGTGTATAGTGACAAACTTCTGTTTTTGACTTGAAGTCGGCAAACCTGTTTCCTGTTCATTGTCATCGCTGTCAAAAAGCACCTGAAGATGAGTGCTTCGGATTGTACCAAAACGTGTGCTTTTGTGCAGCCACTGTGCACGTAGGCTGGCGTTTAGGAAAAAGGTGGAAGCTAAAATCGCTTTTATAACGACTTTAGCTGAGCAGAGTGGCACACAGCAGTGCTCCTTAGAGCCCACAGACATTAAGACGCACCTACATTGTATTTGTTACACTTTTTT
>NC_055965.1:11632960-11640460 GCF_018492685.1 Alosa sapidissima
AAGCTCCAGCTCTTCTGCACCTTGGCTGGGCTGGAGCCCTCGCCACTGATCTCCGCCCCTGGCGAGCGACGGTCTGTCATGGACGTCTGGCGGCTCTTGATGCTCTGGCCCCGCGGACTCGCCATCCGTACACGGTCCTTGAAGCTCATCTTCTGACCGGTGCTGCAAGGAGAGAGAGAGAGAGAGAGACAAAGAGAGAGAACGAGACAAAGAGAGAGCAGAGAGAGAGAGAGAGAGACAAAGAGAGAGATAGATAGAGAGAGAAACAGAGAAATGAACAAAAGAGAAAGAATCGATTAAATAAAAAGATCACTTTAGAGCAACACAGAGGTGCAGGAGTATATTTGCCCATTGGTGTGATGGGTACATTTGCACTCACAAACTTAAGCACTTTACTGAACACCCTTATCAGTTAGATTAGCAACCAGTCAGTCCTTTGTCAGTAACTGATGACCATAGTTAAACCCACTTTACTACTGGTGAGATGACACTTAGCAAGCTACTGGTCAAAAAGTATGATCTACCTAATGTTAGAAGCATGATGCTAGGACAACGTGCTGTGGCTACAGGGTGTCTCATGGCAACATGCAGGGGCTAGGATGGTGAGAGGTTAAACAGAGCGTGGCGGTGCATTGTTAGGGACCAAAGAGGAGTCAGTGCAATCTTGAACACTCAATACCCTCAAAAAGGTGAATTATCTGACTGGCAAAGGATCATGAATTTTAATGGTAGCTGGAATGTTCAAAGCATCAACTCTGAAGCCTTCACGGAAGGTTTTTTTTTTCTGCTACTGTGAGACACACATTAGTGTGAAGTTGAACTGTTGTAAATGGCAGAAGCAGTGTGAGGTTAGGCAATGACCCTAAATATTTCATGCCACTTTTATTAGCTCCTTTTTGAGTAGGGCTGCATGGATTTTCATGTTTATAGGAGTTAGGATATTTTAAGGGCTTCCTGCCCATCTTGGACGCCTTCTTGAAAATTACACTAACGTAAGGAAACACTCAAACACCCCCCCCCCCCCCCCCCCCCCAAAACCCCCCAAAACCCCCCAAACTCTCAAAAAAACAAAACAAAACAAAAACACCAACCCCCCCAGACGCTCAGTCTCACACGGCACACAGAGACAGCACACTGTCAGTGGTCACTCTAAGAGTAACAGGGGCAGCAAACGCAGAGCAGGATGTCGAGTACCTATGGCGGAGTCGCACATATCTCCTGAGGAACTTCATCTTGCGACTAAACGCCTTACTATTGGATGACGAAAAGGGGAGGAGGGACAGTATCATCATAATCATTGATGTCATCAAGATATCATCAAGATAAGATAAGAAGTCATCAAGATATAGAAGTATATACTGTATATTTCATCTTGCATATGTTTCTTTTAATTCTGTTCACATTGGAGTATGTAGAAGAAGAACCACCTGCTTTGAATCAGCTGTGTGATTTTAATTAGCACCTGGAGTCTGGTTCAGTAACAGCATGTCCTGATGTAGCGCTACGCTCCCAGACATCAGTTCCGGCATAAAAGGAACACAAAACACATGACTTTGCCACTCTTGACTTTTTTTTTTGTGAGGGTCAAATAGGAGAAGTTGACAAGTATGACAAGCAGCCTCACAATCGGGGATAGGGGGGAGGGGTGTGTGAAGTAGCTTCCTCTATTTCAAGAACAGAAAGCAGAAATGCAATGAAGTGGGAAGGAGTATACACTTTCTTTTCTTTGTTTTTTCCCTTAGAATCTGCCAATATGGTTGATTGCAGGCAAGAAACTATTCAAACCTGCCAAGGGCTTGGTTCTAACAACTTGGGTCACAGTTCATAAAGCAATGGTGTTACATTACCATCTCTCATCCTCTATGCCTCCAAAGAAAATTCACTCTAACACACACGCACATACACACAATGTGCACACACACACACACACACACACACACACACACACACACACACACACACACACACACACACACACACACACAGCCCCCCACGCTGTCTCCCACACCGATCTTACTTCAACAACAACCCCACAACATTAACGGCCTTGTAACATTGTAAGCCGGCAATTTTACCCTTTGGGCACCAAGCCAGAAACACGCTGCTCAAGAGAAAGACCACAATACAAATCAACAAAAACAAATAAATGCCAGCATGCACTATGTAACCTGTCTCTGAGAAACCACAGGGCTAACTCCCATGCCACGTCTGGCTCATCTGCTGTGTAAAGTGTTAGATAACTTCAGCAGTGTTCTGGCCTGTCCCTCATCAGCTTAACTATGTACTGAGTCTCCATCATTCCTACCAGACAGATAAGTGATACGTAAACGAAATTGCACCGCATCAGAGAGGGGAACAACACAATTATGTGTCATCAGTGGAGTGTGTGTGTGTGTGTGTGTGTGTGTGTGTGTGTGTGTGTGTGTGTATGTGTGGGAGAGAGAAAGAGAGCTGTAGAGAGTTAAACGGATATCACCGACATCTCTCTGTCTACACCATGCCACCTCGGGCCAATTAAATGAGAATGGACTACATACGAAGGCTCGGCGAGCCACGCTGATAGGTGAGTCATTATCAGAGGCAGAGCTGCTCTCACTGAGAGTCCATTAGCACCTACAGGAGTGCTGTTCCAACACCTCCTCTCCTCTCCTCTCCTCTCCTCTCCTTCCCTCTCCTCTCCCCTCCTCTCCTCTCCTCTCCTCTCCTCTCCTCTCCTCTCCTTTCCACTCCTCTCCTCTCCTCTCCTCTCCTCTCCTTTCCACTCCTCTCCTCTCCCCTCCTCTCCTCTCCACTCAAAAAAAATACATAATACAGTATATAATCAAATCTAACATATTTGATATAAATAATTTATCATGGACTATATCCTACATATAGCTATATGAGTATAGCTATACCTATAAGGTATATCTGTATGATAAACAGTGATGGTTATTGTGCAATCCACTGCCTAGATGGTGAATATACAGTAGGCAGTGCAATACAGTGTTTCAGGTTGAAACTGGTTTTTAGTTATAGCACTTAATCAATGAGAATTGAGATAACAAACCTGGTTGTGGTCTCGCCCTGCTCCTTCCTTCAGTGGAGAGGTGGTAGTGGTGGTGTGTGGAGAGGAGAACCATGGGAAGAAGACATGGTTATTTCACATCGCAAAAGCTGGAGCGACTAAGTTATTTGAGAGACAATGCCAGATGGAACAGAGGAGGAACTGTTCAGGTCCAGGAGCTAAAAGAGTTCCAGTGGTCTCCGGATTTTAGATCTGTCTAAAATGTAGAGCAATGTGACTATAGCTTAACCCTTTAATTTCACCCTCTGATCCCGTTTTCAGATTCTAGAACAGTTGAGACAACACACACTAAATTGTACTCTGGGCCTGGTGGTTCCACCTCTGTTGCTGATCCCAAGAACTCATCTCTGGGAAAACATGTGGCTAGTCTTCAGACACAGGAACACATCACATGCAAAACAGCACAGTCAAATAAGGGAACCCTGACCAACAGCCAAGACAACTACTGTACATTATTAGGCTATAAAAAGCTGACATGCAAAGACATACATCAGAAGCAACATAAATATACTGTATGGACAGAAATCTATACGGGCAGAAGTGTGTGTGTGTGTGTGTGTGTGTGTGTGTCTATGTGTGAATACTGACATATGGTCTGTGGGAAAGCCAATTAGTGGCGGCTAACCCAACAGTAATATGCACAATTATAGTATCAATGCACACTTGTAATTATCATTAACATGAATCATATATATATACGGGAGGTTTGTGTCTGTGTGTGTGTGTGTGTGTGTGAATATATCAGCACGTGTGCAAATTCAGCAGATGGCTCTCCCAATACTTCCAGGCTCCAGTTCATTTGCTTCAGTCCGCTAATGCCCACAATCTCAAGTAACTAATGCAATGGGGGAAGAACCGTTTCTAAATTGAAGCTCTTTAGTCCAATCAAGCACGGAGCTTTTGGCAGAGATCACATTAGCCAGCGGCAAGCGGCAGCGGCAAACGTAACGCAGAGCTCAGACCATAATAAGTTTTGTCACGTTCCTAAGCAACACAAACGGTTTGTCAATTGAATATGCTTGCGTTGCACTTTGAAAGTTGAACCAAGTTCAACTGTTATGTATTGGGGGTTGCTCAGACCTACACAAGAGCAGACAGCCCACTGTCACACACATAAACATCCTCCATCCACAAGGGGTGCCAGCTACTTCTGGTCTTATTGTGTGATTGACTATAAGACGTGCGGAATAGCAGTCAATCGGAAGAGAGGCTTGGAGAACTGGGGAACTCAGTTGCTGGGCCGATGCTGTGAACCTCCCAGCTGCTTCGCCGTGTGATATATGAAATGTGCACTTGGATTGATATTCTGTTTGGTTTAGTGATGGTTTGGTTTCGTTTGGGGTCCGTTTTTTTCGTTTGTTCGTTTTCGTCCTGCATCACCATGGGGTTTCCCGCACGGTGGACATCAAGCGTGAGCTGGACGCCTTGGAGAGGCAAGAGCGAGGTGGCCCGACGGAAAGTTAAGCTGGCCGCCCCTTTGGCCTCTCATTTACACCAAGCTCAAACATCCTGACCGACACGTCCTCTGCACACATCCAGATTAGGGGGTTTAAGGTCTGAGCAACGTAGGGATTTCCCTAGATGTGTAACACGGGTCGCTAGACCAGGATTCCCTAATACAATGCTCAGCTTGCTCAACGTTAGTGTTGCGCCAGTGTTTCCACCGTTCCACTGCCAAATCATAGAGAACAATAGGAAACCTGCCGCTTGCCGCTAGCTAATGTGATCCTCGCCTTAGGATGTTCCTATGTGGCTATGGTGCTCTCCTACTAATGTAAGTTAGTAAGTAAGTAAGTTTAATTTTAAAGCACATTTAAACACAGCATAAACTGACCAAAGTGCTGTACCGCAGCGGACAACTAAAGATAAAGACTAAGACAGATAATACATAATAATGGAGCCTGGAGGACACCGGGGGTTTTTCTGATGGCTGTGAACCAAAGATTCTAGAGCGGAGCTCTCTGTTCTAGAATCATTGCTGTGAGCCCTACTGCATGTAAGGACCTACAGTAAGTTAGACTGGAACAGAATGAGCGGATAGCATGTGCGTATGTTGAAGAGATTTAAAGGGAAGCACAGAAATTAAAAGTGTGTTGTGTGTTGTGAGATGATGAATCAGACGAAGAAGAAGAAGAAAAGATTGAATAAGAAGAAGGATGGAGATGATGATGAGTTTACGACACGATGAAGAGAAGAAAGAGATGGTGAGAGACGACAAAAAGAAAAGTGGCACAGACACCAAATAGAACACCAGCTGCCAGAGAGGTTGTACCTACTTTGTAGGACTGCAGGTATGCAACGCCTTCAAATGAGGCTTCCAGGTAGCAACGGAAACCGAGTTCTCATCAGCCGCATAGCTACGCCAAACACACTGCATGCAGAGTACACGGAACCAAGAAAACAGGGAGGAGGAGGAGAGGAGGAGAGGGAACAGAACCAAACCAGAACCAAACAAAATGAAAAGGCAAAACAAAAGGAATGTAGGAGGGGGGGGGGGGGGGGGGGGGCAAGGGAAATTAAAATAAATAAATAAATAAATATAAAACAAATAATAAAGAAGGGGGGAAATAGAGGGGTAGAATGGAAACACAAGGAAACAAAAATGCTGATTAGTAACACCATCACCGGTTACGGCTTTAGGGGAACGGAGAGAGATATCGAGAGAGAGTGAGAGAGAGAAGGTATAGAGGGTGAAGAGTAGGGTTTAAGAAAGAGGAGGAAATTGGTTTGGAGTTGGAGGGGCGATTGGGGTCGGGTCGGTGCGCAGGCATCCATACATGCCTTAGGGAGGGCAGGGCACGCTCATAGTGCCTCCACGTGGCCTCCAGGTAGGGCCGGCTACCGTCGGTGGAGTAGTAGCGCCACGCAGCCTGGGAGATGGTGGTGGTGGAGGTGGGGGCAGCGGAGGAGAGCCGTGGGGGGTCGGCGTGGGTAGGTTGGGGGGCAGGAGAGTGGACAGAAGGTAAGTTGTGCGTGAGTGTGTGTGTGTGTGTGTGGGGGGGTGGGGGGGTTAGGGGCAGAAGTGAAGGTCTAGGGGTGCATCTGCAGACAACAGGCAGTGGGACACTCACAAACACTTTGATTCTCACACACACACACACACACACACACACACTAACACAGTGGGATAATAAAACACTCATCATCATTTCTTGGTCATTAAAGAATTGGGACCGGCCCCCAACGGACACCAGCGGCATCCAAATCAGCCCAGTTAATAAGCCAACAACCCAAAGCAGCAGTGCTGCAGTAATCAGACGCCTGCGGACACTACGGCCGAATTAGTACCACCGTCTGTGTTTGTAATGAACTAATACAAAAAAGAAGGATTTCTTCATTCAGTTTCAACATTATGCCAGACATTTTGCACATTTCTTTTGTTCAGAAGCAACATAAAATAGCAGAAATTCCTTACAAAAACACAGTAAATGATCATAACCCCCATGTTTGTTTTGGTAGTTATATAAGGGCTTCGAAAGCTAAAAAAAAAAACAACATATTGCTTCTAGCATTTCTCTAATTTTGTAGTCAGTTTCCATTAAAACTAATTTAATTTGTGTGATTTCTTGAACATTACAGGAAGGGACTCTTTCATAACCCCACTCCTCTCCATTTACTCTTGCTCCTTGCCAATGGAGAACCTTCACTGACATTCCTCATTCAAGCAATGAGACAATTTGTAGAGAAAACAGAAAACGGACACTGCCTCGGCTAAAAACAGTGTTCTGCTGGCGTCCTTAAATGGCAGGGTTTCAAGGTACATCTGAGAGGGTTTGAGTGCTGTGGCTTACAGGCTGTTTGCGGTGGAACAGTGACAACTAGGCCTCAATGTGCAGGAACCTGAGAACCACTAATACTAAACCATGTTCATCCTTGTGTTCCAAAAAACTTTTTGACATTTTATTTATGGAAAAAAAAACATGGTTATTGTCAAAGATCATTATGGGTTACTACGGCGACTCTGAGCTTTCACTAATGTGTGTTTTATAAGCCCTGACAGTGCACAAGGGCTTAGGAGACGACCACGTAACAAACGTAAGCTAGCTGCATGCCCGGGCTTTCATGTCTAAAATGTCAGTCATTTCAGGTCTTTGTCGTTATTTGTAAACTGGACTTAAAAAGAAAACTCAGCTTTTTAACCCTACTAATTCATAATTCACACCTCTGGTTTTCAACAGAGCCATTACAGTCACCGGAATGGGCCTTTAAAAAAAAGAGAACATCTTTCTTTATTTGCCTGGTTCTCCATTCAATTCACACTTAAAATTGAATTTCCCGGAAGGACAATTCACTCCTATTACTTTTTTTTGTGTAGTCATGCAATTTTTTCCTGCTTATACAATAGACCAGTTCCTATTATTGACTCACCCATTCAGAAGTAATGAGTGCCTTGTGATGAGAGCCTAATATTGTGTGCAGATGTGTGTGGTGCA
>NC_055965.1:11650889-11688389 GCF_018492685.1 Alosa sapidissima
GTGCCACCTGGGCAGATTGGCCAAATGAATAAGTATAAGATTCTGAATTTCTCACAACATGGCAAGGGCCATGCTTCATGAATAATACAGGTGGCATTGAACAGTGGGTGGCATTTGTGAAGGACTGTAAAAGCTCATGTTTTCGTGAATGTTCGTCCCCTTGACAAATACGATGGCCAATGTGTTCAGCGGTGCAAAAGTGCAATGCAAACTAAGCTAAGGTAAGCAAACAAAATGTCTGACCTAGTGGGCAAAGAAGTGGGTTTTACCTATGACACAAAATGGCTTCCTGGAGAAGCGCAGTCGCCCCTGCCATCCTCGGTAGCGGCAGCAGCAGCCGGCTGACCAGATGCGGATGATGTACTCCAGGCCGAACACCACGATCATCACAAACTCCTGCAGCACAGACAGAAGAAGAGGAAGAAGGAGAAAGAGGAAGAAGAAGAAGAAGAAGAAGAAGAGGAAGAGGAAGAGGAAGAGGAAGAAGAAGATTGAGACACAGAGAGACAGTCAAACAAAAGTTCTGAAATAAACCTCAACATTACATCCAAAATATGCCCAAAGACAGACTGTACAGTGTGCATGTCATGTTTTCACAGGGCATTTCTCAATACTGCTGTCGTAGGTGGCAGCCTGAATGTTTGATGAGCGTGACTGATGTATCAGAGATGACATCCATCTGTCATCCATTGGTCTCTGCTCCCCCGTTCCTCTTGCATGGTAAATCATTTACAGGGATTGATGCGGTGCCCCGTGTGTGCCTGTTCACACTTACTCAGCCACAAGCCCCAGCCAATTAGCATGTTGTTCTTTAGCCAGTGAACTCTTTACCGGCCAATAAAATCTCCATTAACGGATCTCCAACAGACTGGCTACTGCTCAGCCAATTAATAACTTGGCAAAATGACACCAGACTCCCCAGTCAACTACTAAAATCTCCAAAAGAGTTATTAATGTTCAGTTAGAGGGCTTAGATAGGAGTGACGTTTTTAGACAGCGCAATAGCCGAACAAACTTTTTATATCTAGACCCCGTAGATCTCTCTATTTCTCACAACAAGAGCTGATTATACGACTTCAACTGTCTTGGGGTAACGAATAAACAGATCTATTGGGTAGTTTGTAACATTATAAGTACCAGTTTTTTTTTATCATACATTATATGCACATTTCTAAGGGAGGTTTGCCCAGTCAAGACACCTGACTGGTTTTGCTGTCGAAGTACTGTGGCAAATGGCCGACTCACAGCACCTCTATATGCGAGAACAAACATCCGCTTTGTATGTGATTTGATTTCTGTTGTATATGTCTTGTTGTTTTGCATGAAAACTGTATTGTCATACCATGACTGTCAATGATTACTGTTCTGTATTTGTGTCTTTAAGCATCAATAATAATAACAACAAAAAAACATCCGCAAGGCAGTGATACTGGACAGCCCCGTCCCGATGACACTCTTCTTCTCCTCTTCACTTCCTTATCACCACTTCTTCCTCCCTCCCTCCTTTCCTCCCTCCATCCCAGCGGCTCCGATCAGCAAGGTCAGAGCGTATTGATGCTACACGCGCCGCTAATCTGATTATGAGCCGTCTGTCCGTAATCTCTGATTTCATTACCAGCCCGACAGCGACAGCGTTGAGTGAAAACATGAAATCCAGTTATGAAGAGCGGATTTGCCGAGCCATAATCCCGATCCACAGCCCAGCGCACTCCCAGAACGTGGATCGGCCGCCGGAAAGCGTGGAAGAGAGAGAGAGTGCAGTTCGGGCCCAAACCGAGTCTTTCTCCTCACTGCCGACACAAGTAATAGCCATATAGTGGACAGAGAGAACAACTCAATCCCTGCCTAAATCCCTCGGTACACTTATGTCATAATACAAAGAGGGAAGAGCTGTTCTTAGAAATTGGTTTGTCTAATACAATATGTACCTTTGACTAACCCGTTGTCTCTATATTTTTAGCTTCAGATGAGAGCATTTGCGGAGGGAAAAAGTTTGGTGCACTTTCCATAAAATGTAGGGCATGTTCAGGGCATATTGTGAGCAGTATTAGATAATGCAGTCTCATCATGTGTGCAGAAACAGGAAGTAGTAGCACACATTGAGTAGAAACAAACTGAGTAAAAACTTCTAATAGAGTGTATTTACAGCAAGGCATCAGTAATGCGTTGCTTTGCAATGGAATGCAAAACCTTTCCACTAAAAACATGACAGAATACTTTTATATTTAATCATTTATCTTATTTAGAATAGAAAGGAATATTACGATTGAAACCTATAATTTGACAAATCAAAACAACGTGGAGTGGAGATGGCAATGATCTGCTTTGAGAAAACATAGCCATTTGTTTTCTGATCCCTTTCAACTCAGAGGAAATGCATTCATTTATCAGTCACCATCTACCACACACAATTATTTTCCCCAGATGTAATCAGACAAGGATGTTGATTATATCTGCTGCTGATGGCAAACAAAATGGTACACGGTCAGTGAATGCTGACTATCAGTCGAGTCCCTAATTGAGTTGGAATGGTCATAATTTACCATGGTCATATTCAATGGTCATAATCTGATTCATAATTTACAGTAAGTATGAATCAGTTCCTTGCCAGGAAAATAAAATAAGCAAGATTGAGTGACTCTCTCCTACTAAAAAAAGAGAAATGAGCGGGTCCCTCCATTCACCAACACAATTATCTACGTGCAGCCAACACAGAAACCAAATAACCATTGATTGCTCATCTGCAGGGTCTATATCATCTCATTTTTATTGTCTAATTTATTTTGAAATGAAAAACAAATATATATAATTACATTTTTTTGGTTTGGGTCAACCATGATATTTAGTGGCCAGGGCCAGGGGGTAATTTTGTGTAATGTGAGCAGGCGCGGACAACTGGCCTGGACTGGACAACGCTAAGGGGGTCTTACCAGGATGAGGAGGCAGTGCGAGGCCAGTTCCTGTTGCTCCGGGATAGTGGAGAGGACAGAGAGTATCAGGCATCCGAACACGAGGATGAACCTGTGAATCACACACACACACACACACACACACACACACACACACACACACACACACAGACAAAGAGAAACATCATATAAACTCATGTCAACCAATGTAAACACCCTCTCTACCAGGACTAGAAAGAAAAGCCTGTACTCATTATCCACGGATCAGCAAGGACAAATAAGAAAAAAGGAAGAAAGACAACAACAACCAGAAACCAGAAAAAAAAGAAAATAAAAACAAAAGCGGACCACAAAGCTGCTGAACCTCGTCCAGTTGTCTCTCAACCCTCTAAGGAGCGTACCCTTAACTTTTCCCATCACATTATTGTGAAATACGATGTGGGCTAAGGGGGGGGGGGCCTCCAAAACCCAGCGAGTGGCAGAGTTACGGCGGACGGGATGACTCCTGAATTATTGACCCCGTCCACTCGGAGTGCAGCGGAGAAAAGCATCTGTGTTTGATCAACAGCAGATCTGCACAGAGGGATGAACCCACGGGGATCTGCTCACATGCTTATAGGGAGGAGAAATCAAGGCAAGAGATGCCTATCTGTCTATCTATCTACAGTATCTGTCTGTCTGTGTGGGTTGCAGAGGAAATGAGGTGTAATATCTAGGGTGAGTGTGTGTGTGTACAGTATGTCTGCATATATCTGTCCAAAACATCTGTCTATCTACAGTATCTATCTATCTATCTATCTATCTGTAGAGAGGGACAGGAACATAACAATTTGGAGCATGAAAAGTGGAACTGAGGTGACAAAATGAAAGAGCTCCTTGGTCTTCCATCCACCTCCCCTTAAGGCCATTGCCTGTGTGGGTTTCTTCCACAGAACAACCTCGACCTCAACCTCAGCCTCCACCCCTGCAGCTTAATAAATCAGTAATCGCTTACTCCAACAGCAATTCATACAACACAACACCGGCCAGGGTCATGACCCCTTGGACAACAAAGGCTGCGCTCAACACAAAGGCTTAAAAAAAAACAATTCCATTCTGCGAATCCACTCTTTACACAACATCCACAAACAACACAGGCTATCACTCATCCTTGTGTCAGTGTGTGTTGCAGAGGTGTGTGTGTGTGTGTATATATATATATATATATAAGTATATACTCTTTTGATCCCGTGAGGGAAATTTGGTCTCTGCATTTATCCCAATCCTTGAATTAGTGAAACACACACAGCACACAGTGTACACACAGTGAGGTGAAGCACACACTAATCCCGGCGCAGTGAGCTGCCTGCATCAACAGCGGCGCTCGGGGAGCAGTGAGGGGTTAGGTGCCTTGCTCAAGGGCACTTCAGCCGTGCCTACTGGTCGGGGTTCAAACCGGCAACCCTCCGGTCACAGGTCCGAAGTGCTAACCAGTAGGCCACGGCTGCCCCCTGTGTGTGTGTGTGTGTGTGTGTGTGTGTGTGTGTGTGTGTGTGTGTGTGTGTGTGTGTGTGTGTGTGTGTGTGTGTGTGTGTGTGTGTGTGTGTGTGTGTGTGTGTGTGTGTGTGTGTGTGTGTGTGTGTGTGTGTGTGTGGGTGTGTGTGTGTGTGTGTGTGTGAGGTGACACAGAATTGCATGTGAGCGGATGATCAGCGTGTCCCTGGGTGACCTCAGGTCAGGAGGAGGACAGGTAACTGTGGTTACAGTGGAACCGCATCCTCTCTTGTCGTGGACAGAAGCTCAGAAGCACCGGCCACAGCATAAACAGACCACTTGATAAATTACTCACAGTGAGAACCCGTTTCCTTCTAAAGAATAATGTGGAAAATATATTGAAGATCATCAGTTAACGTGTCTTGCTTGAGGTGTCTTTGAAGTGTCACATCCAAATGCAGATAAAAAACATGGTTATATTCACATGTGTGTGTTGATTTGTGCAACACTCAGGTGCAGGACACATTTTAATGGTGGGTATAACAGTAATCAAGCCCTAAGAGCACATCTGGTTTGATAATCTTTTTATAAACATTTCATTTATAACTCCTTCCCATAATAGTCTTTGTGTGCCAATTCCAGTGTCTAGCAATACGGGGGGCAAGGCATGCCAGTTTTAACCTCAGCAATCAGTTCCGTTCCCTACCGTTTTGTTCCGTTTCGTTTTGCCTATTTGCCGCAAATGACCAGACGTCCCGGTTTAAGGGTTTGCGACACTTTTGACTGACATATCCATCATTTACATTTATTCATTTCACTACATGCTAACCTAGCTCCTTAGCCACTACACTACCACCGCCACAAAATAGTTTGCCACACAAATAGAACTTTCAGGTGTTGCAAAGTAAGATATTGCTTCCTGACTTCCTTCCTCACTTTCTATGAAGTTTCAGTGTGATATGTGAACGGACTACTTGTACAATGACATGAAAGACATTAGTCAGAAGCACAAAAATATGTTGCCATTGACAGCGGTCATTCATTTTTGCAGGGGACAAATAGAAATACAAATAGCGGGAGGGCCCATTCAAGTCAACAGAACTTTCTGCAGCCTTGATGAAATGCGTTACATTTCTTGGGCCTTGATGAAATGCAATGGGCCAAAGTTGAAGAGCTGTTGTCCGTTGTTGTTCGTGCAAATATAGGCTGGTTCATGTTCCCTTGCATTGTGTAACTGAGGTCCATGGCTTGTCTGGCTTTCACCAGACCAAGCTCATCTTGTAAGAAATCAAAAAATAAATAGCGGGCAGATCAGGCTAGGTTCACCCAGCCTAGTCCATAGGCACCCGATATTGTTTAATTTTCCGATTGAGATATCCACGCTCTTGTTATTCTAAATGCAAAAATGCATCAGGGAGTTATGACAAAACTGTAACTAACAAACTAGATCCTAATAGAAAGCTGTTAGCTTCCCTAAGCTACAGGTAGGCCTATAAGAGATAGCAAGGTGACATTGATATGATGTTGATTTTTCATCCAAATCATCATTTTGGTTGAGATTGAAATCTCAATGGTAAATAGACATTGAATCAGCATTACAATCCCGACAAAAACCCGACAGTGCATGAATATCGATAAGAGAGATATCGAAACAACATTGGTTTATAGTTTATGTTGCCATAATCGATACATAGTTTACTAAAATATATTGAAAAATCATGGATTTGTGGTTGACTGGGAAATCTTAACTTGGTGATTGAAAAGTGGACCGCGCGACGACGTTTGAACTGTCCGGCAGGAGATAATTTTCAGCAACAGTTCAGTCAGACCAACGAGGGGATTCAGCTCTCTGTCAAGTTCACTCCTCCTTAATGGTAAGCAAGCATTTATTTATCAAACAATAATGTTTTATTGTAAAAGTGTAGGCTACTACATTAAATTCGGTCATGTTTACAGTCTACTGTATGTACATCGTACTGTCTGACTTACAAACTCATTCAAATGCTAGGCTAGCTAAATTTACTTGCTGTTTAGGCTAACTTACGTTATGGCAGTTCATCATAATGTTAGGTTAACGTTACTCGGCAGCCTGATTTATAATTAGGTCCTACCTTTGTTGTCAGTAAGTTACAGTTTATTATACTCATGATAATAAAAGTAGTGCTAGGCCTACCGGTAACGTTAGCTTCTTCTAGCTAGGCTACTGTCAAAATTATAAGCTGAAGATGTGCTGCTGGTTAACGTGGAGATTTAGCTAACATTTATGTAACTCCTGGTGCATATTTTTCTGAGTTTAATAGGCTAACTAGCAATACTGATATAAGTTAACTTTAAGTCATATCTGACTAGACTGCTGCTATCATTAACCGTTCATTGGGCAGCAAAATTGTTCGGACGAACAGAGCTGCCCGAATGGCTGGTGCTGCTAGCAAACACGGCATGTTCAATGAGCTCACCCAGCTTGCGAAACTGAATTATTCTAACACTATCTTCAGCCTGGATTTTGACAGCAAACTCAACAAACATATAGAATATATATTATATGATTATTCTAAAGTTTCAATTATAAGTAGCCTTCAGTTTCAGTTTAACATATTTATCTAACACTGTCTATCTCTTTTTCTTCTGTTTCTGTTAGGTGCCACTTCACTCTGCTACTGGATGGTCGAGGAGGGCTGACTGCGAACCGGGTGGTCTATGAATGCTATACTGAATGGATTGGGGGGAGTGGTCGAAATTTTTACGTAAAAGTCTACTACATAGTGGGGCTACATACCCACCAAATTTCATGTGCACCGGTGTTTCGGTGTCCCGGGTATCGTTGACCAAAAATTCAGGAAGTAGATGACGGGGGAAAAAAAAAAACTTTGACAATCATTATATGACCGATTAGCGGTGGTCATAATTAACGTCATCAGACAGAAATGTTTCTTACAAATACCAGTCTATAGCTTTCCACTCCATCATGACACCAGGCCCGAAGGGGATGTGCACATGTCAAAGGGGTGAGTAGAAACTGGCCCTTACGGAAATACAAGTGGGGGCTGACCACTCTTTGAAGGGCAAAAAGGGACGAGACCTATTCAAGCCCCCTCCCTCCCTTCTCCACCAGAGGAGTCCAGATGACCCCCCAGGGTGAGACATAGAGGTCAAAGGCCATTGCTTTCCACAGGCCATGGCCAAGGTCATGACCTTGCGAGTGAGCAAGCGCAAGCGGTCTCTTTATGTAGGGATGTTCTCTAGTGAGTGTGTGACATTTTGCTTTCCGCTTGCTTTTTTTTTAAAGGTGGGCTACGTGGGTGTGTGAAAAGGCATCCACTGGAAACAGAAAAAAAAAAAAATCTAGAAAATTCCAAAGGCCCTCCAGGAGATTAAGTGCCTTTGAGCAGTCTGTGCCTCTTTTGTGCATTACTGCGTTTATTGTTTTAAACAATATGGACGGTAAAAAGAGGAGGAAGAAAGAAAAACACAAACAAAGGGTAAAAAGATGAATGAGCACAAATAAAAGGAGAGCACAAAAGAGAGAGAGAAAGAGAGAGGGAGATAAGAAAGGAATGGGTTTCAAAAATACTGTACGCTGCACGCTGTGCGCTTGCTTACTGTGTAGAATGTGGCAGAAGTCTTAGAAGTAGGAGGACACTAGTCAGGGCGTTCATTGTCATTTCCACATATGCACAAGTAATGCGTGTATGTGTGTGTGTGTGTGTGTATGTGTGTGTGTGTGCACAATACATAAAGGGGAGTGTGATCCTTCATCACTGGATAATGACTCTGGCCAGGGCCCTGCTTATCCTCGGCCGAGCCACTCTGCCCTGCCCCTGCCCTGTGTGTCATTTCCTCTTCCTGTGGGCAGCGGCTGGTGTCTGGAGAGCGTCCAGCCCCTGACACCCCCCCCCTTCAAGCAGACCCCCATGTCCCTCTCTCTGGCTACTCTCAAAGGCACACTTAACCTTTAAACAAACCCCTCAGAGAGAGAGAAAGAGAGAGGGGGGGGTGAGAGAGAGAGAGAACAACATATATAGGGAGAGAAAGGGAGGGAAATAAACTGAACATTTGCAAAGGGAAAGATGTGAAGAGGGACAATAAAAGAATAAGGGAGAAAGAGAGTGATAGAGAGAGAGAGAGAGAGAGAGAGAGAGAGATCCTCAGCAGTCCCCTTTTGCCCCTCTCCATCTGAGCGGGCGTGCTCATCAGTGCTCCACCATGCTCTGCTTCATTTGCATGCTCCCATATGATTTGTTTGGAGAGCGCCAGTGACAGGGACGAGTGACTAACGTCCAAGCACGAGCCGGCCGGGCCTCCGCTCGGGATGCATTACATTACGCCGCATTAGCCTCACTTTGAGACGGAGCTCCCCTCCTCCGCTAAAAAAAGACAGAGACGTATCGTCCCCTCCAAACGAGCTCTTGCTTCTTGTCCAGTAGAGCTTTTTGTCCTTCACTGTTCTCTTAGCTATGCAGTAGACATGCACTCACTCACAGGCTGTGAGGACATGAGAGACATATTAGCATATTAGCTTATTAGCGTAGGGTAAAACAAACACCCAGTTAGGGGCTTTTGAGTCTGTGGTTGTGTGCATGTATGTGTATGTGTGTGTGTGTGTGTGTGTGTGTGTGTGGAGAGTGTGTATGTTTGTGGAGTGTTAGTGTGTGTGTGTGTGTGTGTGTGTGTGTGCATGTGTGGAGTGTGTATGTTTGTAGTGTGTGTGTGTGTGTGTGTGTGAGAGTGTGTGTGAAAGTGTGTGTGTGTGTGTGTGTGTTGAGTGTGTTTGTAATGTGGAGTGTGTGTTGAGTGTGTGACGAGAGCAAGAGACAAGAGAGTGCCAGTGACTTATCACACTCGGCGACAGTGGTAGCGGTGGCGGCTTCTGCTTTCTGTCCGCCTACGTATGTGCCCACCGCTGACAGAAGCCAGGGGTCACTCCTGCACGACTCATCTGCAGTGAGCACACAAAGCAAAAGTAGCGGAACGACTTGAAATCCCCAACGCACGAACACATACATGGAGCCTCACGCCGCGTCCTAAGGGTCAGGGACGTCTAACAATGACGGTTCTGTCCACAATGCAATGTTTGATTAACATCACATACAGTGGAATATTTTTTGACAATTCATCTGTGAGAAAGTCGGCATGTCAAGGGAGGGAGAGAGAGAGAGAGAGAGAGAGAGAGAGAGAGAGGTGTCCATCAATGTTCAAAAAACTTTGCACTGTCTGTCATGACACCTCACTCTTTAAAGGAGAATTCCGGTGTGATATTGACCTAAAGTGTATTGAAACATGATACCGAGTGTGAACGTATGTCTCATAGCCCATCTCGGCTTGTCCCCTGCACTCCAAAATCTGGCACTAGTTAGCCGATGCTACCAACAGCTTTTTCAATAGTGGTGCTTCGGCATCGGGCTAGCCATGCAAATAAATCACTGTTTTACACCCATTTACGAGGCTCAATGTATCTCCACACTTCATTGGTAGACTTCCGAGGGCCCTGACATTTAAAACGAGACATTGAGAACTTTGAAAAAGCACTGGTAGTTTACTTACAAGACGGTTTATACAGACAGTACCTTCACGAAGTTTAGCATTTGCAGCCATCTTGAATTTAGTCACGATAAGTCGAGCAACGAGTAAGAATGAACAGGTATGATGAGGGATCAGATTCCAAAAATAATTCAGTGGAAATGCATGGATTCCAGTTTCTTCCAGTAGCAGCAACTGGAATCCATGCATTTCCACTGAATTATTTTTGATCCCTTATCATACCTGTTCATTCTTACTCGTTGCTCGACTTATCGTGACTAAATTCAAGATGGCTGCAAACGCTAAACTTCGTGAAGGTACTGTCTGTATAAATCATCTTGTAAGTAAACTACCAGTGCTTTTTCAAAGTTCTCAATGTCTCGTTTTAAATGTCAGGGCCCTCGGAAGTCTACCAATGAAGTGTGGAGATACATTGAGCCTCGTAAATGGGTGTAAAACAGTGATTTATTTGCATGGCTAGCCTGATGCCGAAGCACCACTATTGAAAAAGCTGTTGGTAGCATCGGCTAACTAGCGCCAGATTTTGGAGTGCAGGGGACAAGCCGAGATGGGCTATGAGACATACGTTCACACTCGGTATCATGTTTCAATACACTTTAGGTCAATATCACACCGGAATTCTCCTTTAACACACTGCCAGGAAAAGAGCTAGGAACATTTCACTTGTGCTGTCGTTCACATTGTGTCACTTTTTTCAGTTAGGACACGATGTCAGCTGCTCTACTCCCCTTGTATGTGAGTGTGCTGTCCAAGGTGCTGAACTCAAAGATCATTGAAAGACATTTACAACGGCTGTCTTATCATTACCCAAAATCATTTTTTTTTAATTAAAAAGAAATAAATTGCCATTGTAATTAAAAACAAAAGCATACTGTTAAAATTGAATGTATCACAGTTTTATATTTCACAATAGCCTTTTTTAGGGTTTTAAGACTATAGCATGAAACTAGGGCAGATGCAGTGCAGTTGTATAAGAGTCTGGGGTTTTCAGAAAAAGACAACAAGCTCCTCTCTGTCATGTTTTGTCTTGTTAGGAGCTGAATTTACATTCTTTGAAATTGGAGTTCACAAACAAGCTGTCAGTTGATGCTACATAGGACAACTGCACTGCAGTCTTGGGGTTCACAGGCATACTGTCAGGAGTTGATGCCACATAGGACAAATGCACTGCAGTCTTGCCATTGTGAACATCGCATTAAAGCCAAATGCAAGACATCAAAACACTCCTCCAAGGTCAGACCCGTCTCTTCCTCCTGCTTCAACTATCCTTTTGTTTCGGCTCGAGCTATGGGACTATTTCATTTATGTCACTGTGGCATTCTCTCTCTCTCTCTCTCTCTCTCTCTCTCTCTCTCTCTCTCTCTCTCTCTCTCTCTCTCTCTCTCTCTCTCTCTCTCTCTCTCTCTCTCTCTCTCTCTGTTCTTGTTGTGAATGGCCATGCCACACAACCTAACAGACGCCTGAAACCACAGCCGGCTAAGAAAGGTCTCGCATGAGGATGTCTGACATCACAAAGGAGGAAAGAATAAAGCAGAGATGTTTTATCTGTCTGGGCTGCCTGGAGCTGTTTCTTCTCTCCTTATACAGTACACCTCTCTCTCTCTTTCTCTCTTTCTCTCTCACACACACATACACACACAGCCATACACACAGACGTACATCTAATCTAACGTATGCTCTGTAACTCTGCCAAGTGGCTGTGAAAGCTGTTATCATTCACCTGCCATGGCCTTGTGAGTGATGACGGAGACAAAAACATTTCCAAGCAACTACGCAAAACAAAACAGACCTGATGGACCACAGTTTATCAGCCTGAATGAGATTATTCATACACTCTCTCTCACACACACACTCTCTCTCTCTCTCACACACACACACACCTGACTAGCTTTATTAACTACAGCAATTGGCCCTTAACTGACACACAGAGCATGGGCACCTTGTGAATATCAAAACAGACACCTGTAAGAGCATGACTCTGTCCTCACGTGGCCACACACAAAAGGGTGTTCCAGTCCTTGTCAAACCTGAACACTGTAACCACCCAGAGATCAGAAACAAACAGCTGTTTAATCCCGTCTTCACAGCTGGCCACTGTATAATTAATACACAATATCACACAGGTGAGAGTGCTGCTCTATCTCTGTAATACATTGTAATGAGTTCTCAAACGTAGACAATAAAACACGGTTAAACAAATACACAGTGCGCAGTACACTGTTTTCCATCTTTATGAGGGTCAAAGTCTTAAATCAACCCCAACCATGCTACCACTGATCTACATCTAAATACCTTCACTTAGTGCACCGTACTGGTTCGATCCAACCGCTTTGCTTGGTGATGCACGATCACTGATGAACCAGTTTCTTTCTTTACTTTCTGATGTAGTGCACTGTATATACAAAGTGGTGCATGGAAAGAGACCTGCTTAAGACCAGCTTAGACGGGATGGACGACACACACACGCACACACTCATGCACAGGCACGCACGCACACACACACACGCACGCACACACACGCGCATGGACACACACAGGCACATGCACACACACGCACACACACACACACGCGCGCGCAGCGCACACACACACACACATTACACATTTGACCGAAGTGTAAACTGCCCTTCTAACATCACTACTGTGAAGTTTCCATGATGCATACAGCTCTTTGAAGTGCTGTGCCAAGAGACATCATTCTCTCCCTCGTTTTGTCCTCTCTCTATCTCTCTCTCTCTCTCTCTCTCTCTCTGCTTAGACATAAAGCATTAGGGAAAGGATGAGTAGGTATTAGAAGGCCATTTCTGGGATTGAGCTGCCTTTGTGTTCCTTTCCATGATACCCCCCTCTGTTTCCACTTCACCTTTAACAGTAGCCAGATAAAAGAAGGGCCAACAGAATGAAAGTAATAACCTTTACACTGCCGGGCTAATTATGTGCCATATATGTATGTAAAACATATGAATACATTCGTGCGAGCATGCACACAAGATGTTTTATCTGTCTGGACAGCCTAGGGCTGTTTCTTCTCTCCATTGGCAGATGCATGAAAAATATATCCACTGAAATTAAAGCCTTAGAAATTGTAAGAGTTAAAGTCAAAGTATAGCTAGCATGCATCTTGACCCCTCAAAATCATGACAAAATAAACAAACCAAAACACGATGTTTAGAGCATAGTCACACGTGTCACTAATGCTGCGGAAATCCACCCACCACTGCCTGTTTCTCCCATTCCTTCACCCTCCTCATCACAATCTCCACTGGGCTCATAGGCTCAGCTGAACGCGGCCGGATAGCGGAGG
Source organism: Alosa sapidissima (assembly GCF_018492685.1). Taxonomy (NCBI): domain Eukaryota; kingdom Metazoa; phylum Chordata; class Actinopteri; order Clupeiformes; family Clupeidae; genus Alosa; species Alosa sapidissima. Next base: position 11,664,114 of record NC_055965.1, read on the forward strand.
CACTTTGCCCTGGACGCAAACACCCACTTAGCTTCTTCCCCGACCCTCAGGCAAAGACTGCTCAGTGGAGCTGAGCTTTTGTGTCCGACTGGTAGATGAAATGTCCAGCCATTTGCTTCAGCTGACTTATTTCACACTTGACTGTGTAAATTTGTCTTTGCTCAACAATTTATTTTGTAACTACACCCATGTGACTTATTTATTCGACATGGTTTCAAGTTTGTTGGGATATTAACTTACTTACACACTTGATATACTTGATATTTAGCCTAGATGAATAGCTGGTGCTGTGTTTTTGGCTTACTTTAATTGTACTAGCTTACTTTTCTGCTTGATGTGATTGTACTTAATGTGAGTTGATATTTAAACAGAGCTGGTGCCGTGGTTTTTGGCATAACTGATTTGTTATGTGATACTGATTTACTTTTCTGCTTGATGTGACACATAAAATACTTAACGCTCAACATGACTTACTCAAAGCTTAAGAGTCATAACAGTGACTTTTGGTTTCATAATGTCCCAGTTATGAAAACAGAAAGTTGTATTTAAAAAAAAAAAACGAACAAAGTGAAGTAGTCGTAGAGGGTTGTTGCATAAGCATGAGAGCTCGGCCTTGAGCCGTTTGTTGATGTGTTTGAGAGGCCATCAGTGGAGAGCGGGTGAAGGCAGTGAGAATCCCTTTATTCCATGTCGGCTTTTCAAAAACAAGCACCTGTAACCGCACATGTGGACCCCACCTACATCTGTGGGAGGAGAAAGGTCTCACACACACACACACACACACACACGCATACACACACACACACGCATACACACACACACACACACACACACACCACACCCACACCCACACACACACCCACACCCACACACACACACACACACAGACAAGCTAACCAGCGCTCTATGGGAACCAGGGCAAAACAAACAAAGAAACCAGAATCTTTTCTCTTGTGTTCTCCTGTCCAAATGGTCAGACAATCAGCAGCTCATACCAGAGCAAACACACACACACACACATTCACATACACACACGGGTAGCAGCCCGCCAGCTGGCATATACTATGTACCGATACACCAACACAACTCTGGTTTCTGGTTGAGCAGTAGCGAGAAAATAAATATGTTGTTGTTATCCCATCCTACTAATGACAGAGTAGTCCAAATGTGTGTCTGTCTCTCTGTTCGTTTTAGTGCTTTGATTTACATTGTTGTCATGGTAGCGTTGGTATGCTACTCACTACATGGTAGGCTGCTCACAGAATCTCGCTAGCCTGCTATCTGCTAACCTCTCTTTCCACTCCATGCAACCCCTGTCTGTAGGCCAGTTGGTCTGTCTGTCTGACAATGCTTTCACTGCTACTACCATTCTGGAAGAAAGGACAGATTCATCAGTCATTTTTCTGGAAATGTGTTAGCAGAATTGAACCTGTTTGAACAAAAAATAAAATAAACCTACATTTCCCAAAGGGTTGTCTACATTGCTCTGCTTCTTTATTGTCTGTTCTTGTCATCAGGCATCGTGAAGTCAGGATGTGGAAAGAAACTGTGTGTGGACCTTTTTTGCGGACCCGGGCTTCTGCGAGTGACCGCGGATCATTAGTCAGTTCCGGATCCAGGAAGACACCTGGTTCTGCCATTAGACTGGTCGGTGGCTACTTGGCTTAGCCAACATGGCTGCCCACAGGAAAGCGATTGACCCTATTGCATTTCCACCTGTTCTGATGGCCAAGAACCCCCCCCCCACCCCGCCCTCTCTCCTACTCGTCCACCCCCCCCCCCCCCCACCCCCGACGATGGCCGCCACTGATAAACGATGTCGGGCCTCGGTTAGCACGAGGCTATTAAGTGGAACCGCTCACGGAGGGGAAAAAGTCCGCCCTCCCCTCAGCAGGCCCAGGCTGCTGGAGTGACCACAGAGCCATTCCCCACAGTTCCAGGAAAACAGCTGGTTCTCCCATCAGACTGGTGGTGGTGAGGAGCTGCAGAGCCAAAATGGCGGCCCAGAGGACCGTGATTGACTTATATTGCGTTTCCACCTGCTGTGTGTGTGACGGCCCGGTCAGGGCAGCTGTTTGTGGGTTGCATCAAGCCAAGCTAGCACGTGGATGCAAAGAGATAGAAGAAAAAATCGAGGGCTGACATTCTCACATCTTGCTCTTCCCTTCACTGATACCACCTACGCTGTTGCTTCTATATAAATGGTGCTTGTGGTTGCACCATGGTGGATCAGCCCACCAAATCCTATCACATCGGGTTGTGAGCTTCCCTCCCAATCTTCAAAAATCTCAGGGGGACTCGGACACGGAGGGGACCTCCTTTCCTAACACTTCTGTTACACACTGTTTGCACTTTTGTCCTAATTCACTGTCACCTCATTCATTGGCTGTTGTTCTTTAATTCCAAATCACTTTGTCTACCAAATGAATTAAAATACATGAACCTCAAATTCAAATCCCAATGCTCCTCATAGGAACTCCTGCTCAAGAATATGAATTACCTTTGCTGTCCCCATATTCAGAGCTATTAAAGCTAATAAATGCTACATAATATATAATATTGAGGGCAGCCATGGCCTACTGGTTAGGGCTTCGGACTTGTAACTGGAGGGTTGCCGGTTCGAACCCCGACCAGTAGGAACAGCTGAGCAAGGCACCTAACCCCTCACTGCTCCCCGTGCGCCGCTGTTGTTGCAGGCAGCTCACTGTGTCGGGATTAGTGTGTGCTTCACCTCACTGTGTTCACTGTGTGCTGAGTGTGTTTCACTAATTCACGGATTGGGATAAATGCAGAGACCAAACTTCGGGATCAAAAGACTATATATACTTATACTTAATAATATATAATAGTTAGCCTACATCAAGTCCAAAAATAATGGAGTACTCCATTATTATTGGAGTACTCACAGCTTGAGTGTCATCCACTGCAACCTCTCATCATCTCACACCCCAGTTTGCTTATTTGGCTCATTCTCGTTCAATGGATTTACATAACAGTGTACATTTGGTGATTTGGTCATAAGGTTTCGTGGGTCACGATCCAACACCCACCTCCACGTCCACCACTAATATGCCCCTCCCTCCTCCCCTCATCTCTTCAGGCCTGGCTGGGTATCCAGCACAGCTGTGAAGTCTCCTCACGACGTTGTGTAATTCTTTGGCTCAGTACTGGCTCACAGCACAGCGGCTGCAGCAGCAGCAGCAGTAGTGGTAGCGTCGGTGGCGCTAGCAGCCACAATAGCGGTAGCAGTGGCAGGCAGCAGCCTGTTTCCCTGTGCTGAGACAGGCAGTAATTAGAGACCAGCAGATGGATAGAGTGCGTCACTCTCGTAATAACATCGCCCCAGTCAGATTGCAGGCGCTCTGTGCCGAGAGGTCGAGCAGCTGTAGTGTGCTGTACATGAAAAAAAAAAATAACGAATAAAACAAGAGAGGTCTGCGTGTGTTTGTGTTTAGGTGAGTGCTTTATTGCACATGTGTCTGTGCGTATGTGTGTGTTTGTGTTTAGGTGAGTGTTTTATTTCAAGTGTGTGTGTGTGTGTGTGTGTGTGTGTGTGTGCGTGAGAGAGAGAGAGAGAGAGAGAGGGGAAATGGTAGATGCATACCATCAGAAAAGCATGACGCGTGCCTGTGTGTGGGTGTGTGTGCATGTGCTTGTGTTTTTGGAAGTGTTTGTCTGCGCAAGTGTTTGCGCTCTCGCTGGAGTCGTGACAAAGAGCCCACAGTAGTGGAGAGAGAGAGAGAGAGAGAGAGAGCAGCGGTGAGGGCTGCTTTAGCTAAATGACAGGCGTTTACGGATCTCCCTGTGGGAATAGCAGCTCTCCAAACACCCCTGATGGGATTTTCTTCCCCATTACACCAGCAGAACAGCCAGCTAACAGATAGCAGCGGCGAGCTGATTATTCTTCGCACACACATACACACACACACACGCAAACTCTGATCTTCACCGCTGCGGTGGAGAGAACGGCCCCTCTGGCAGAGTCTAAACTCCCACGCGGGGTATGTCGCAGCGTTGCTTAACGTTGCTAAATGTGCTAAATGCGAGTCCTCTCTCTGACAATGTGTGAGAGTGCAGGCTACTGAAATGCCTGACAACAAAAAACACCATAAAAAAACAGTGCGTCATAAAAGCTGTTGATGTAGCAGCTTGTTTTGTCTGTAAAGGCACACTGTTACGCCCTAACTAACGCCCTTACTCTTTTAGCTCCAAGCTTCAAATACCCACGTACTGTAAGTCTTGTCCACCTGAGGGCTTTGATTGAAGCGAGAAACAAGTGGGGAAGATTGGACCTTCTGTTGTCAGGTTCTGGACCTGCCTGGCAGCTACTCCTCTGTCTCCTCTCTTTCTGTTTGCACCTGCGTTTGTTTATCTCTCACATCCTACAGCGGATGAGGAGGATATCGCCTCTGGTGTTGCTGCTGATTCATACAGGCAACAGGTAGATTAAAGGAGAATTCCGGTGTGATATTGACCTAAAGTGTGTTGAAACATGATACCGAGTGTGAACGTATGTCTCATAGCCCATCTCAGCTTGTCCCCTGCACTCCAAAATCTTAGCAAAGAAATGATTTATCTTTCGGGGGACGCCTTCAGTGACACCTTCCTCTTCCTCATACCCACACCACAACCCCAAACCACACACACACACACACACACACAACTCCGTTTCTCCCCCAGGCTCTCAACCATACCGCTCCTCACTTCCTCTCTCGATCGATCCAGGACTATTCCGAGGACAATCTCTTCACCCTGGGGGCTTACTTTTTAAATCCCTTCCTTGGCTCTTTGTTATTGAGCCCTGCCGATAGCCTCCACCAGGGTTAACACTGACTCACTGCCATCCCCACTCTTTCACAATCACTCCCAGGCTTTTTGTTCTACAACAACTGCACACGGTTCTTTGACCTTCACCTAATGGTTTCAAATGGTTTGCTCAAATGCTGATTTATAATATGGAGACTGAAGTCTCTGACGTTGCCAAATGCTTGCCTGGAACGCTTGATATTGTACTGTGTAACATTATTGATCGGGTAGGATTGTGACCCTTTTAGTCGGTTTTTGACTAACTGGGTACCATCTTAGCACTAAAAGGTGTTGAATGTTGATGCCAAGGGACATAGATATATAAATCTTCCATGGTGTTTCTTATTACATAGCAATGGCAATAGATACAGTTATGCATCAAATTTTAACGTTGCCACGTTCAGCTAATGTGCAAATACATGTTGAATGCACAGATGTATGTACTGCCTGTGCGTTGCTATATTCCCTTGTAATTGGGTCACCATTGCAAATGAGGATGTCTTTCCTCCTTTCCTTAAATGATTTGTACATAAAAAAAAAAACACATGAACACATTCAGATGTTTTCACATTTTCTCCTGGAAGAAGTGCCTTGGAATTTCTTCATTTCAATGCTCGTCCACCTCTGCCCAACTTTGCCCTGGCACGACAGACAGCGTAGGTAGAGAGTGGTGTCCCAGATTTCACACGCCGGTGCTCGACCCCATCCATCACCCCCCACTTTATCTCCCGGCTGCCACCTTGCTCTTACACAGAAGTGGGGGTCGATCGATGGACGCCTCCACTACCCCCCCCCCCCCCCGTTCCCTGCCCAAGGTCTGTTGTGACCCCACTGCAGGCTAACGGGTATTAATGACGGCCCCGGTGCTCCTTAATGAGCTGTCCAGACAGCGTGGCCAGGCATCTGAGATTACGGCTGGACCCCTCTTAGCAAGCGAGAGGGAGACGGTGTGTGTGTGTGTATGTGTGTGTGTGTGTGTGTGTGTGTGTGTGTGTGTATATGCTATACAAGTGGTTCCTCACCTTGAGTGAACCAGGAGGGTCATTGATTAGGGATTAAAGTCCACTCTGTTGACTGCGTGGAGCTCTATGGTTCAGAGGCTGGGTATGTGTGAGTGAACTGTTAAAAAAGTGTGTGGGACAAAGAGAGATGGCCACTCCGGGTCTATGAGTGGTGGGTGGACTGGACTGGACTGGAGAGAGGAGACATGGGCAGGCTCTCACAGGTGGGGACGGAAGATGGGCAACATATCATCAGCACAGCAAGCTCCACACACACACACACACACGCATACACAGCGTCCTCGCATATGCACACACATGTACGCACACACACACACACACACACGCTCTCACACACACACACACACACACACACACACACACACACACACATACACACACGCTCTCACACACACACACACACACACACATGCTCTCACGCTCTCACACACACACACACACACACACACACATGCTCACACACACACACACACACACACACACACAAAAGCAGAAACACATTACACATTCAGTGTTCCTGGGTGTGCTGTTGAGGATGAGAGAGAGAGACAAACACACGCAGTGCACTGTGGGGGTTAACGTTCCACCGCTGCATAACCTCTATAGCCTGTTCGATCTGAGCACGCTCTTTACTGACTGAGAGAAGCCCCTTCCGTAGCCCCTCCTGCTGAGAGCTAGTGAGAGAGAGTGAGAGAGAGAGAGAGAGAGAGAGAGAGAGAGTCAAGCCTCATTTCCACCCAGGCAACCACCCCTTCGTTCCAACATCCCACCATCTCAGCCCATCTCAAAATAGCAGGAGAGACATTAATCAAACTCCTTCATCTGATGAGGAGTCGGGACAGAATCCATCTCCCGCTTCCTTTAGCCCTCCTCCTCTTCCTCTTCCTCCTCCTCCTCCTGGATCCCACTCAGTATGCTCCTATTCCTCTGACTACATTTAGGACAGAGTGAAAGATTGGAGGAGGAAGGGGGGGGGGGGGGGGGGTAACAGTAGGTGGGAAAAGTCTAAACTGAAGTGTCTTCTGCAGGAGAGAGAATTAATCACAGGAGAGAATCGCACAGGAGAAAAGGGGAGCGGAGGAGATATCACAGAGGTTGTCTCTCAATTAAATCTCCCAATTCTTTTGTGTCCCTCCATCTCACTTTCAATCTCTCTCTCTCTCTCTCTCTCTCTCTCTCTCTCTCTCTCCCTTTCTCATTCTTAGTTTTCCTTCATGTTGCGTTCAGATGGTGCTGCCTTCTTCAAAGGCTTCTCAGCGAGCATTTCCACCAGCAGGCGAGCCTCTCCCCACTGAGATGCAGCTTCACTGTCTGCCCGCCTCTAACTGACGCACACAGTGCACGCACATTTTATACATCGATCAAACACACACACACACACACACACACACACGCATGCACGCACGCACTCACACACACACACGCATGCACGCACGCACTCACACACACACACGCACACACACAAACACACACACATTTTGCAGGCATGCCCTTAAATATGTGCATGTGCCCACTCACTACTGTACTATGTACAACCAGTGCAATCAGACTATGGGTTTGATTTAAGGGGCAAGGTAGGGAAAGGAGAGAGAGAAGAGAGAGAGAGAAAGAGAGAGAGGGGAGAGAGAGAGAAAGAGAGAAATACAGAAATGCATTAAGAAAGAAAAAGACAGAGCAAGAGGGAGAAAAATGGAGGGGAGTACATTCAGTAGAGAGGGAAAGAAAGGAGGGAGAGAAAAGTGCCCTGTGTCAGATTAGTTTTATATAGCAGTTCTATTTTGCTGTCCCAGAGCAAACACCCCCCTTAAGCTTGTCCTTCACTTCCTATCTGTGTAGTCCAGATGCCAAAGGACAGATCAGCTGACCTCAGCTGATGTCCTCCTCACCTGCTCTGCTTTGCGCATGCCATCCAACATGGCCGCCATCCTCAACCCATCCAACATGGCCGCCAACCTCAACCCATTCAAAATGGCAGCCATCCTCAACCCATCCAACATGGCCGCCAACCTCAACCCATCCAACATGGCTGCCATCCTCAACCCATCCAACATGGCCGCCAACCTCAACCCATTCAACATGGCCGCCAATGTTGAGCCAAGTTAGCCTTATTCTGTTTCTTTCTCTCTTTTTAAAATCTGTTTAAACGCTGAGTGGTTCAGAGATGATAATGGACGATGGGGAATCTGAGGCAGGACAAGGCTCCGGGGGCCCTGTGGGCTAAAGAAAGACCGGACGGACGGAGAGCGCCACTAATCACCTGAGATGGATGACCTGTGGCAGGATGACTAACGACCTGCGTGAGTCCAATGAAGGAGAGCATTCATAAACCATCCTGTCAGAGTCACAGTCACATACTATAGGCCTATAGCTTGGGCCCCGCAATTGACAGAGGGAAGGACGGCTATATCTAGTTGTGTCTATTTTGGAAAAAATGCCATACATTTTTGATTTGAATTGATAGGCTTGCAACTATAGCCATGCTTACAGAGGATCAGAAGTAAATTCAAAATGCACACTCTAATTTGACAAATCCAAGTATTTAAATCCATTTCTTCACAAATGAACAAACACTTACACATGCACACATACATACACACACACACACACACACACACACATACTTACACATACACAAATACACACACACACACACACACGCACAAACACAAAACCAAACCTAGGAACTGCAGGCAATCATTAATACCTCTCCATCTCAAAGCTCAGGAGCACAAAGCCCTGACACTCAAGTAAACACAATAAAAGAAGACGGCTCCAGCACATTCCGTCTGGGCTGCCAGGTATTGATATTCCAGCTTATCCCGCTCCCGCTCCTCGCTCCTAAATCCCATAACCCCCGCGTCCCCCCACGCCCATCACCCCCCCCCCCCCCCCGAGCCACCGCTGGTGTCGTTCGTAAAATATCCAGTGGTGCGAACATCTGTTTAATCTCCGCGGGGCCAAACAGCATTATCGTCTGACTGCGGCGGATCGCAATTGTCACAATAGTCTCAACAATTGATGCTGCAAAAGGTTTAGCTATGGGCATCTGGCACTGAGCCAAAATTTGGATTGTTAACCATTAGTACTGAACAACAATATACATGGTTCCATTAGTCTGATTTACAGTAACATGATGCCATAATTTCCCCTTTTCATCTATTTACAGTATTCTGGGTGCAAAACTAAGAGGGAACCCAATTCATCTACATCCATGCCACAGATAAGAACAGGGAGACAGTGATAAAGGAGCAGCTTGTTCCCCACAAATGTTTCACCAGTAGGTTTGGATTGCAGCATGGGCAATTACCTGTTTTTATGCTTGTGTGTCTATCTCTCTCTCTGTGTGTATGTGTGTGTGTGTGTGTGTGTGTGTGTGTGTGTGTGTGTGTGCGCGCATGTGTGTGTGTGTGTGTGTGCGTGTGTGCGTGCGTGCGTGCGTGCGTGTGTGTGTGTGTGTGTGTGTGTGTGCGTGCGTGTGTGCATGTGAGTGAGGTGAACATTTGCCACTCGACACTTCCACTTCCACCATCATTTTGTTTTATTCATCATTTCTCTCTCTCTCTCTCACTCCATCTCTCTCTCTCTCTATCTCTCTCTCTCTCACTCCATCTCTCTCTCTCTCTCTTTTCTGAGAAGGTCAACCTCGCGATCAGCGCGGCGAACACAATAGTGCTCCGGGCGCTCCGGGGCCGCGGGGGACAATGGTCTCTGAAACACTGGCCCAGGTGATTGTCCCTGGGGGACACAAAGGGCTGACCACAAGCATCTGCGCTAATCGTGTTAGATCACCTGTCAGGAGCTGATGAGGGTCGGGCTACATGAGAGAAAAGGCCCAAAGAGACTGTAATTAGAGGGAGAGAGGGAGGGAGAGAGAGAGGGAGAATGAGAGAGAGATAGAGGGAGAGGAAGGGATTGAGATAGAGATAGAGGGAGAGGGAGGGAGGGAGGGAGAGAGAGAGAGGGGGGAGTGTTTACATTTTTATATTTTTAGTGTTTAAATCTTTATTTAAAACCATTAAAAATGTAAGTAATCTCATATCACTGGTTGATAATTAGGTTCCCAGAGTCATTAAAAGAGAGAGAAAGGGAGAGAGAGAGACAGAGAGAGAAAGAGAGTATCTTTCAGCATCTGATCTTGCATGAAAGAGACTGTGAGTCTTCTTCTGTGTTCTGTGCTTCTGTGTTTCCTGAGCGGTAGAGAAACGTGACAGTGTGAACTGAACTGAGGGAGAGTGGGAGAGAGACCGCTCTGGTAAATGAGTGTTGGCGTGGGTCACGCCCCAGCAGCTCTCTGGCAAAGGTGCGTCTGCTGGACTCAGAAATACCTTTCCACTACCAGCTTATCCATACACACACACACACACACACACACACACACACACACACACAAACAAAAATGGCCTGTCCGGGCCATTGGGCAGATGGCATTCTGGGTATGTGACACACCAAAGAGGTGGCTCTACCTGCCATTGTCCTCAATAGCCCCCTGCAAAAACCAACACACAGACACACACACACACAAACATACACACACCACGAGGGTCATTCTGTGGACTGTTTGCTTTGCCAAGTTTCTATATTTTAACAGTGTACAGAGTCATTCAGCACAAAGACACTGAGAGAAAGAGAGAGAAGAGAGAGAGACAGAGAGAGAGAGAGAGAGAGAGAGAGAGAGAGAGAGAGATACTGAGACAGACACACACACACACACCCTGCGAATGGGGAGGCTAAAGAGTCTGATTATGAGGTCTGAGAGTGTCAATCACTCTGACAGCCAAAGCGCAGAGCAATTGGGTGATGTCTGGGATCTGAGAGACCTATTATAACAGACTTCACAGAAACGGCTCATTTCCAGCCTAACTGCCCCATTTTATATTTCTGCTCACCCCTGTGGTCATAGTTCAAGGAACCATAAGAAATGCACGGGAAATACGGCCAGTGGACAGGGACAAACAGAATTAGCTGGATTTAAAGAGAGCACGTTTTGATCATTGTTTTACAAGTGCCAGTTGTGATTTGATGGTGTTTGCAAGGCAAATCTGCAGATAGTAAGCAACAGACAAATACTCCAGACAAATACCTACAGTAAGCCGCAAGACACACGTCACATTATTCTACTTCAACATGACGACTCTGTATACACTTTTTCAAACAAATATACATGTATTCCATCACACTGATACATATGCTGACCCTAACCCCAAGTGCCTGTCTCAGACAGAAGAACTGTGTGATGGGTTGCTGCTTGTTTATAATGGCCTAGCAAAATAAAATTGGACCAAAGGAAAAAAACAATGGTAAATTCAGTATTTGCGTTTTGGGATGGTTTTGGACGCTAGATTTGGAACGTTCGTCACACAGACCTCTGTTCACCAGGACAACGGTCCACAGAGAGGAGAATGCAGGAAAAGAAAACGCAAAGGCAGAGAAGTAGAAGCGGCAACAACAGCAACAAAAAAAGCTTCCACATAAAATATTCAGCAGACAAGCAGGCCAAAATTGAAATAAGTACAACAGTAAATAAAGGAAGAAATAACACAATACATGAATAAGTAAAAGCCAGCCACTGACTCAAGTGGCTCCAACCCACTGTTATTTTCCTCTGGCAGAACTCCCAACCTTCCCGCATATTATGATGGTATTATTCTTTGATTCAAGTGGACTTTCGAAAGGAAAACAGATCAAATTCATCTCTGAAAAAATAAAAAGTTTAAAACAGCCCAGGATGGTGATGACCAATTACTGTAGAAGTGCACCTTGAATTTGTATTGTGTGTGTCATCCAATCCATTTGTCTATAGAAAAGTGGTTGTTTTGCGTGCATTGGTTTAATTGTTATTATTCAGTACTGCTCCCTCTATTCCGATAAGAACATTCTGTAAGCAAACCCTCTACCCCGAGTTGGAACGGACTTTTCAAACCCCATCCAAACACCCCACTGCCCATTTTGTTTCGTTATTTTTTTTTCAACTCTGTGTGTCCACTCTGCCCACCACCACCACTCTCCCATCCCCATCCCCATCCCCTGACCAAAACTTCACAATAGCTTGTGTAACGCAGATGAGCCCAGGGACAGGAAATAAACTGTTGAAAATAAAACAAGAAATGTGGGGGTTGTGAGGGTGGTGTGTGGGTGTGGGTGTGTGTGTTTGTGTGTGTGTGTGTGTGTGGGGGGGGGGGGGGGGGTGATGGACTGGGGCGCTGGAGAGAGAGAATGCATTTGGTCTTTTGGCCCGACATTTTTCATCCACTTATGTCCAAAACTCCAAAGGCCTTCTCTTGCTCTTTTAGGTCAAGAGTCGGGGCATGAATGGGGGCTAGCAAGCAATGGAGTGCCGAGAGAGAGGGAAAGAGCGACAGAAAGAGAGAGAGAGAGAGGGGGGGTGAGAGTGAGAGAGAGAGAGAAAGAAAGAGAAAGAAAAGAGAGAGAAAGAGAGAGCCACTGTGACACAGATGTCAAAGTCTAGTAGCTCACACCAAACAAGCAACACACCAAAAACACATACCTCAAACTCCTGAACCCATTGGCCCTTGTGGTATATTCAGACAGTTACTTCTTTATGTATATTCTAGGTGACCATGATGTTGTGGTGTCAATAAACTCACCATGGTCAGCTTTCATGCACACACAACTAAATATTTGCATACACCATATATGGCGGTATAGATAGATAAACAAACAGGTACAGTAGATAGATAGATAGATAGATAGATAGATAGATAGATAGATAGATAGATAGATAGATGTAGATTAATAGATATATATATATATATATAGATAGATAGATAGAAGATACATAACATATTGTATGTGGAGAGAATCTCCATGATCCACCCCATGACATTCTCCCCCATATGCGGTCTAAGCTGAAGACAAGGAGCAGGATTTTAGACACACCAAAGGCCCATACACAAGGGAGATCCTCTGACCCATTTCTGCATAAAACACTGCCATGCCCTGCCTTACACATGTGCATGTGTTTTAGTTTGTGTTTGTATTAGTGTATAGGTAAACAAAATGTGTGTGTGTGTGTGTGTGTGTGTACAACATGAGCATGCATACATGTTTGTTAGTTTGTGTGTGCATGACACACAGAGCCTTAGCCAGTGTGCGGGACAGCACATATACAGTGGACCCTGCAGCATGTGTGTTTGTTTATGTATATGTTTGCTTATTCATGATATAAATATATTGTATATTCATCATCAAGAAGAGTCACTGGAGTCCACATGAGAATATCGTTCTGAGTATGTACAGTATTTGCAGTAGCATTAGAATAACAGCTGTAAAGGTAAATGTAAAGATCCAAAAATATGCGGATTGGGAAGCTGAAACCATCCAGAGCGCATAGACCGACAAGCCTGTACTGTACATGAAGGTCAGCTGGTAAGGAAGAATCCAAAAGACACAATAGTGGCATTTAAAGGGTAAGATGACCAAACACAGCTAATGACCCTCAGATACTCAGTGAGAAGAGTCAGTAAAAACAGGTCATTAATACAGACTCAAAAAGATGAAATCGAGAGAGCAGATCTAATGATTTGTGGGAGGCTGTTCTGAAGTCTACGGAACAATGCACCTGCCACTCGGTGATTGCAATCTAGACTGTGGAACAGCCAGACGTCCTTGGTCTTAAGGTCCAAGCAGGTCGTTGATGACGTACAATCAATGCTAAGCATCAGTCCATGCAGTGCTTTGATACAAAAAAACGTAGCCAGGGTGATGGAGGGGAAATAAGATATTTCCTAGTGTTTGTCAATAGCGTAGCTGCTCGGTCTGAAACCGTCTGTAGGTCAAAAATAAAGACGCTGCTATGTAAATGGAAATTTAAATCAGGTTTCTAGGCCAGGTATACTTAACCTGACTCTCGCCAGATTAATTTCGTTCCGCCTAGCTCCGCCTAGCTTCACTCACATCCATCTGGGATCACTTCCGTTGAGAGTGATTTTGGCACCAGATTTTATGGTAGAGCCAATCAGGACGCAGGGCGGGAGTTTTATAGATGTGACGTAGCGTAGAAGCGACTGTGAGACTGTTCTCAGCGTCACGGGTTGGCTTCAATGTGAGTGGTTGAAGTAGCACGTCAATAGATGACGGACAAGTGGCTTATCCAATGCATATACAATCATTTTTTATAAAGCCCAGCCTTCTGAAACACCTCTCCAATGGATCGATCCCAGATGGATGAGTGGAGCTAGGCGGAACGAAATACATCTGGCAAGAGTCAGGTTAAGGTATACTGGCGTACACAAGGAATTTGGTCTCTGCATTTATCCCATCCGTGAATTAGTGAACACAGAGCACACAGTGAACACACAGTGAGGTGATGCACACACTAACCCGGAGCAGTGCGCTGCGGCCCTCAGGGAGCAGTGAGGGGTTAGGTGCCTTGCTCAAGGGCACTTCAGCCGTTCCCACTGGTCGGGGATCGAACCAGCAACCCTTCGGTTACAAGCCCAAAGCCCTAACCAGTAGGCCACAGCTGCTATAAAATCCAGACCAGATTATAACAAAACAGGGTTATTTCTTCCTGTCTGTCACTTGATAAGGTCTCTGAAATAATATATAACATGACTCTTATCTCTTTCTTGAGAAAAGGTTTGAAGTTAAAGTGCAGGGAGACACTGAATTTGTCACTGTGTTTCATGTTTAAAAAAATGCACCGTGTTTACATACAATGTAAGAACACACCAAGACAGGCCTTTGCTTGACTGGTGTTATTTTGCTGAGGGTCAGTTAGCAAAGACTTCCGCTTCCGCCTGACTTGCCGAGGATCTGTGAGTGGGGCCTCAGTGTTATCTGCATTCAACTGTAATGTGCCAGGACAACTGCGTCTGCAGTGCAGCTACATAGCTAGAGTCGACTGTAATAGTGCAGTGCGTCTCTATATTAAATATACTGCAACACTTCACTCCACCGATTAGTGCCGTTACAGCTTACTGGGCCTGGAGAAGTGGACAGTTGAGCTGAGGTAACTCGCCCATTCTGTACAGACTATTTCACATCTCGTTTTCCATCCTCAGACGCCACACGCGCGCACACACACACACACACACACACACACACACACTCCGAGCGTCTGACTCACACAACAAGACCTCTTGGAGATGCTAGGGGGTTGTGTTAGGAGATGAGCCACAAATACCCACTGCGCTGCTGGCTCAACCTTGATCCACCGCCGCCCTCAAAAGCCGTCAACAAGTTTGAATTAAGAGCCTGAAGCCAGGAGAGAGCTGAAAGGCCCAGCCTTGCTCTGAGTGAATAGGAAAGAGAGGCGAGTCCGTGAATGCCTGCCAACGAAAGTAAGCACAGCTATAGAGCGTCGACGCAGTGCGGAATCTCTCTTTTTTGAGTGAATATGCCTCGTACTGTTATTTCTCCCTCTTTCTCTGTATTTGATGGTGATAACTGCTCCATGGCCTTCAGTCAAAGTCAACACAGCTTAGCCACTTCTTCAGTCTTTGTATTATAAAACTTAAATCTTCAGTGACTTCTGAACAACCACCTGCCAATGGGTTTTATAATACAAATACCAACCCCCACCCACCACCCCACCCAACCCCCTCCCACCCCACCTTCATCTTCATCTTCATCTTATCACGCTGAGTGGCCTCGCTCTCCAGAGTAATAAAAGAACAAAAAGTAACGACTTCAAATCTCACTTAGCAGGACGGCCATAAATGAATGAACCGTCGCAAAATAACCGAAGATTTTTTTTTTTACGAGGGAGTGCAAACCTGGGGCAGTTTTTACTGAGCCCACGCGTGAGACGTCCCCGAGTCCCACGAGGACAGGAAACTGAGTGGCACTTCACTTCACATCACTTCCTCACTCCTCGCCACACTTTCCCCTGCAGGGCACCCGGGTTCAAGCAGAAGTTTTTTTTTGTTGCTTTTTGCCACGGTAAGAAAGTGTACTTAAGACCAATTCCCCTCCTTTCTTCGTGGCTTTCAATAAGAGACGAGAGCTCCTGAGGGGGGTGAGATGGGGGGGGGGGGGGGTGCTCCATTGTGGGTGTGTTGGTCAGGGGGAAGCGCTCTGTGTGGTTCATTTCCTCAGTTAATTACGTGGAATAAAGGAATTGGCCTCGGTTAAGAAAAAAAAAGAAATCAATTCTGCAGCACTCTGGAGACCTTTGGACAAGACGAGATGAGCATGGAGCATGCCAACAAACACGAGAGAGATGGTGTGTGTGTGTGTGTGTGTGTGTTTATGTGTGTGTGTTTTTATGTGTGTGTGGAAATATCTCGTCAAGTTCAAGATAGGGACAAGACTTACTGTCCTCTCACTAATCCCCCCCCCCCAAACAACACATACATGCACACACACACACACACACACACACACACACACACGCACACACACACACACACACACACACACACTCTGCTCTGGTGTCCTTCCTCTTCTGACCCACTAAAAACACAGACTGTCTGCTTTCCATTCCGCATAGACTAAACACGGTTTGTGTGTTTGTTTATTTTTTTTTTCAGTTAGAGCAAAATGAATAACAAAGACGCTGCTACAACAGAAAAGTTCAGAACTCTTCTCAATATGAATCACCACGTAGTCCACGTGATCAAGTCAAGGCGACAAGTCGGAATTATCAGTGGGTTTTTTTATTCTGTTCTTCACATGAAATCCATGCTTCAAAAAGTGCACCAATATGTCAATTTTGCATATGGTCTATTTAAAGAAACCATGAAGTCCTTTTAATTTGCTTACATCCAATCCATCATCCAGTCCTTTTCCTTAACTCTCTTATGGCCTTTGCCAAAGATGACATTTCTGCAGGGTCTTTCAAACTTCTGCCATTCCACTGAGGATTAAGGGTCGATAACTGGGAACGATAACTATAAACATAACTATAACTATGCCGATAAAAGCGTCCACACTGACCAACAATAAGGAAAGTCTCTTCTTGTGTTGATGAATGAGATGGCTTAAATTTGATGGATTCTGATTGGCTCTCAGCTTTTTGTCGTTCTTAAAATCGCTCTGAAAGTGATCCCCTGCGATATCGTTCTTCATGACGTTATCAATATAGGTTGTCGTGGTCATTCATATTCATATTCATATTCAGTGTTCAATGATTTTGTATGTTGTATTGTACTACTTAAATTGGATGAAATCCTATGTGCACTTTTGCGCAGCTTCTTTGTTCCTCAACGAACCTGCATGCACGTTTAAAGAAAACAAAAAGGATTGTTGTTGGCATAGAAGAAGACTAAGGCTAAATCGTGATTAAATTCGGTTAGCATCATAACCACGTTGCACAAATTTGTTCAAAACTGTAAACACCCTCTGTCACCTACCACCACCACTGGCACCTTAATACAGGGGCTTACCTGGGCATCAGCCCAGGGGCCTCGACCAATGAGGGGCCTCCTAATCATAATAATGATAATCAATAATAATAAACGGTGTGTCCGTGTTTGCGGCGTCATTAGCCTACAGCCTAAATAATTGAGCACATCGTACTGCTCTACAATTACATCCATGCAGAGGCCCCCTTTGTCTCCTCCAATTCTAAAGTGTAACAAAATGTAACAAAACGTAATAAATCCCAACGGGTGTAGAGGAGCTAGAGGAGAGGCTGAAACTGACTGACATACTTATCATACAAACTCTGGAGATAACGTGGGTAGGATTGAAGCAACGATAAACGAATGACGTGGATTCCTGTAACTGTCCATGAAAACAGAAGGCATAGCAGGTAAATATCGTAGCAAATAGCCTGGAAATGAAACGGCTTTAAAAACATGTATTTCACTTGTCTCATTGGAGTGAACGCAGAACATGGGCTGTGGCGCAAAGAAATGAATTAGTGATCTGCATCTCCGTTCACCAACAGCTAAGTTTGTGCTAACCCATTCGCACATATAATAGTCTATGTTATGTTTTCTCCCTTGTTAATGTGAGATATGTCTGTAGTGTAGTGATAATGCATAAGGTAGCCATGTTCACGTCACATGAGCCAGCTTGTTATAGGCTAAAAGTATTTCCCTCCCAAACTGCGTTAAACTGGTGTGTTAAGAATTTCAAAAAAACTCCTGGGGAACCCCCCGACACGACACACAAATGCACTTTTGAAAAGCTTTTAAACGTCCATATGTGTAGCCTACCCATCTTTAAACTTTTTGATAAGCGATGTCATGGTAGGCTGCTGGATTCGAGGGCTTTCTGTTCCTGTTTATGTAAAGGTTTTACATAGGCTGAATAATGATAGGCTACACTGCATATTATTAACCAAAAGTGCACACTATGTGTCGGGTCAGATCGCGGGCCGGGTATCATTTAATAAAATTAATATTTGCGGTTGGGGGGGGGGGGGGGGGGTATAAAAACATATAGCCCAGGGGCCTCGGGTGGTATTAAGGCGCCCCTGACCACCACAAATAGAATTCAATTCTGTGGGAAACACTGATATTAGTCAGAACGATACTTTTGTTGTTGTTGTTATTGCTATAATTATTGCCGTGAACGGTCCTTTAATCTGGGTTCCTTTCACTCCTGCACTCATCATGAGCCTCTCTGCTTGAACCAGCCTTGTTCCTGGCCTCTGCCCTCACCAGACTATCCTCCTACATGTTTATAGCGTGTTATGGCAGACGCTAATCCTGTAAACGCAGGCCCCTGAGTCTACCTGTGGTGCACCTGTGCTTTTGATGGCAGGTGAGTCTACCTGTGGTGCACCTGTGCTTTTGCTGGCAGGCTTATCTCCCCTCTGAGTCTGAGCACTGCGTGCTACCTGCCAACTCAAAGCAAGCGAAGAGAGAGAGAGAGAGAGAGAGAGAGAGAGAGAGAGAAAGAGAGAGTAGAAAAAAAAACTTGCATCTGGAAGCCATTGACTTACAAACTCATTATCAAATTACCAGCCTGAATAAACACAGTGCGCCCTCCAATTCCCCCAAAACACACAAATACACATACCCACACACACGCACACACACACACACACACACACACACACACACACACACACACACACACACACACACACACACGCACACACACAGACGCACACACACAGATGCACACACACACACACACACACACACACACACAGAAAGACATATACAAACTTGACTGAAAACACAATACACAAACAAGCCACATGTTTACACACGTCACAAGACTCAACTCAATCAGCCACAGACAAAAAACACATGCAGAGAGAGAGAGAGAAAGAGAGAGAGAGAAAGAGAGAGAGAGAGCGAGAGAAAGAGAGAGAGAAACACAGAGTAATGGCTCCTGTTCGCCTCAGGGGAGGCATAGAGGGGTGTTGATCCTGCCAATGCACAGTTCTGCTCCACTGCCTCTCATTCACTCCCAGGTCCCACTAGCCCCCACTAACACTGTACTGTAGCATCGCCAACGGCCACTCCACAGCTACAACCACTACAACCACTCTAGAACAAACAGAACCACTCTAGAACCATACTAGAACCAGTCGAGAACAAACAGAACCACACTACAACCACATCGGAACCAATAGAACCACTTTAGAACCACTCCAGAACAAACAGAACCACTGTAGAAGCAGACTAGAACCACATTGCAACCAATATAACCACACTGGAACCAATAGAACCGTACTAGAACCTCTCTGCTGGACCTGGGTACCTCTACAATATATACAACTGTAGCAGTACGGTACAAACAACGACTTGTCATTTTATTAAATGTGAACGTATTGGTGTAATTTGTAATTTGTCTGTTCAAAATGGGTTATTGTTAGCCTGGGCGCCATTCCAAACTTAGTCCCGCCCACAACATTTGAGGGGTTTTACGATGATGGACAGGTGAGCAACAGCGCCTGGTCTATCACGTCATCTGAGCACGCTTAGATTAGGCTTATGTTTGAAACAAAACACTGTGGCTAGAAGGATACATGGCTTTTAAGACCCTATATGAAAAATGCATATTATTTAATGAGGTTTTATCACTGAAAACGATTATTTCTGAAAACTTTGGCCAAAGTTGAGATGTGGGAAAACTCGTGGTTTCACTTTCATCAAGGGAAAACAGCGCTGTTGCATTGCGACATGTTCCCTCGTTCATTTGAAATCTCTGATTGACCACCTGTTTGAGGGATTTGCGACAGCCTTTCCCAGCTGTTTAACATGTTTGTAGCATATCAGTGTTCAACAGAATTATTTTATTTAATAAAAAAAAACGGAGGGGATATAGGCTATCAGTTTTTTCCTAATAGCCAACCCTAATACGTATCTCTTAGATTTCGCTAATGAGTGTTGAAGGCTAGGAGTTATTGACGGCACTAACTTTTACAAAAGACCAGAAAACAATGTTAAAGGGACACCTGGCAAGCCTGATGCTTTTTCTCTACGAAACTCCCCCTCACTCGGTCTGAAGCTCTTTTCCTTTTCTTTGCGTCTTCCGTCAAGGGTTTTTGCTGCTTCTTCACTGGCTCTGCCATTATACACACGTTTGCAACAATCTCTAGCGTTTCGTTAGCCTGCCTCTGTGCTGTAAACTGATTATGCTTCGGTCGGCGGGTAGGATACACCGAACTTGCAAGTGGAATATTCTTCCTACAGGCAGTAGGGGCAGGCGAGAGAGCCTTCATTCGCCCCGTAATGAGTAATTTAACCATATACCGACTTACGAAGATGATTAATTAACACAAAAACGTTGCCTGGTGTCCCTTTAAGGCATTTGTGGAGAAAAAGGATGGTTTGTGTGTTTTCTTCCTACACCGCACAGTAAGCTATTTCGTTGCTCTGGTTTTGTCTATCCAATTGAGTGCAGAGGCATTCCCCTCCCCCCCCCCGTATTGGTTGAAACACGCCCCCCATAATTATGTCCCAATGGAGCAGTATCAGACTCATATTCTGACTAGAATTGAGTATGACTACGTCAGGCTAGGTTATTGTATCATGTCAGAAAAAAAGGTCAAAGTTCAAACCACGGAACAATTACTGGTACAACAGTAATAACAGCCAGTGCACCTTATGCCTGTTATTGATTTGCCGGTAACTATGGATTGACCATTGTGTCTGTTATTGATGCAACTGTGGATTTACAACGTCCACTGAAACAAATACAACAGTGCAGTTAACCTGTCCATGGCCTTTGTCCTCCATGTTTTGCAATAACACTGTATATTGAGAAATAAAAAAGTAAAGTCCTCTCAGAGGTCTGCTCCTGTAGGCTCTGCACTGCCTCCTCTAATTCCCCGTCGGCCTCTTCCTTGCCTGTGCTATAAACTGCTCCCTCACAGAGGGTGTCTTTGAGCGCACCATGTATGGAGGCAAGGTGGGATGAGGTAAGGTATGGCGCAGTGTTTCCCACAGAATTGGATTCAATTTGTGGCGGTAGCTGACTTGGACAACGGGGGGGGGGGGGGGGTCTAATTGAGTGCCTGTCACTTTAAGATGTTCGTGATTAACACAGTTAACGTGTGTGGATGCAATTCATAACGTTTTATACAAAGTTAAAATAAAGGTTCCTACTTCTCCTTGGGACAAGCACTTTTGAATTTTGGAAAACACTTTTCCATTTACATCAGGATTTTGCAAACATTCAGTGTCAGAGTCAATAAAATGAGCCCTTCAACGAAATTGACAAGCAGCTGTAAGTAGGCTAAGCATGCTAAATTCTACATCCAAACAGTATTCTAACGTTAGCTTTGAGATACTGCTTGATTGCATAACTTAACTTTAAGTTTAGTCTCTTCAATGTAGCCTACTATGTTGTGATAAGACCTTAGCAGAGTTAACTTCAATGCAGCAGTTTTGAACAAATTTGCGCAGCATAGTCACGATGCTAAGACGTCTTCTATGCAATGCTTCTATGTGGCAACAACAATCCTTCAACAATCGTGAATATTTTGTTAAATGCACATGCAGGGGAGGGGCAGCGGGCTACGAGAGAGAGTGGGGCGGGGTAAGGAAAGGCTGCGTGCGTAAAAAGCGCAGCTCAATGGCAATGCAAGGATTTGATCTTATATTTAAATTAAATTAAATTAAATTAAATTAAATTAAATTAAACATAGAATATTCATCTGTGGCGGCCGATTTTGAGGCGCCCCGCCACAGATTAGTCAATGTATGGGAAACACTGGTATGGCGTGTATGTATACACATGCATGATCTCGAGCACCAGACTAAACCTGTTCCTCCACTCGAGCACAGCTGTGTTCCTGCGTCACCACCCATCTCATCAGTCTGTGTCACCCATCTAATGAAACATCTGTCCACCTAGTACTCACGTCCAGACGGCCATCTCAGCACATGGGTTATAGATGTTATAAAAGTGTGAAGTTGTAGCCAAGAGAGTGGTGCAGTTTCAGCGTCGAAGTTTAAACACTTTTAAGCAGTGCCAATGATGCCTGTATGTGTGTGTGTGTGTGTGTGTGTGTGTGTGTGTGTGTGTGTAAGAAGAACAGTGCTGAAAGCTCAAGGGTTTTAACAGTGACAGGAGCTCTGCTATAACATTCAAAAGGTGCACACAGTTTACCCCCCCACCCTCTCTCTCTCTCTCTCTCACACACACACACACGCACGCACGCACGCCTGCGCGCGCACACACACACACACACACACGCACACTTACAGCCTGCTATCCCATCCCCAGGGGAAGCTCTTGGCCCCCAGCTCTAGCTGCTGTGCCCAGTGCAGAGGCCCTCACCATCATTCTAACCCCTGCATATGTAGGACACACCTGCTGGAGCCAATAACCAATAACAAGGCCCATGTATGCTAAAATACAAAACCAATGTGGCCCTTAGGACACAGTACGGTTTGTTTTGTTAGGTCATCAGGTAAAGCATCCTTCCATAAATGGCTATGGCTATGATCACACCAATGAAAATTACAGGTTAAACCTGAAACAGTCAGTTTCATTTCATATGTGATTATTGGTGATACAGTTTAACTGTCATTAATATTATTTCACTGTGCTCTGAATTTGAACATAACACATTTCTTCAATGTCTCCATTTATGACACGGCAGGTCTCGTTGTTCTTTTTTGGGATAGGTCAGCTGTCAAAAAAGAGCTTGACATTGTTATTTTCCCCCCGCAAAACTGAACTGTTTTCAACTGAGAAAAATACCCTGAGCTGCACAAAAATGCAGGCAAAGGCATTCAAAATGGAAGGCTCAGGCTGTTTTTGACAACACAGTCGACTCTATAGGATTATAATGTAAAAAAGCCGCTGACCGCTTCAAAAAACGACAGACATGTGTGAACACTGACTTAGCTTAGTGTCTCTTTTACTAAAAGAAGGAATTTGTCAGTCTGTTCATTTCTGCCCGGTGGATTATCGTTAAAGCATAGCTTGTGACAGATCACTCCTGTCTATCATCAAAAACACAGAACACAGACCAACCCATATGCTTCCTTCTGGCATGAAGCAAAATCTGTTCTTAGAAACATTTAGCTCCTAATGTAATTCACTGCACAACATCTTTCATTAAAGACTAATTCCCAGTCAAAAGGTATGTATGTATGTTCAATGTCATTACAATTTGTTTGCAAGTCACAAAATAATTCCCCCCTTTTGAACAAAAAGATGTTTCTTTCTATTGGTTTGTATGTAAGCTTCTATATGTGTGTAAGCTTAACCATTTACTTTTACATCCTTAATATTTTGTATAGTATAGAATTCATAAATTATAATAATTTAGCATGTTGTCAATTCATCTTTGTGATTGTATGTTGTGACTGTATGTTGACATCACACAGCGACGACGACAAGAAAGTCCTTATAATATACCTTATAGTATATCCATCTACTTCAAGCTTGTTTCTTTAGAGTGTTCTAAAGAGTGAGGTATTCACCATCAAACAAACAATATGCAAACAGACCCAAGACATGGATTTGCTGTGTTTCTTTCTGAGTCCTTGTCAGCATGATGTCTCACTGTTCCTTGCCTACTAGCCTAGTAAATTCTACTAAAACGAGAGAAAAGGCCTTCTTCAGGGATCTTGTGCCTCTTAAGAAACAGAGAGCTCACAGTGTAGGTGAGGGTAGAGAGATGCAGCGCCACATGAGGGTTTTCTCTTTTTTTCCCCCTCCATTTTCATCCCCCCGCACAAGTCCTGTGGAGCCGACGTGAGCTCCGTTACTATGGCGACACAATAGTGCTGAGTGCTCGCTCACGGCAGCTATCTCCACGCGCGTACGTAAGGTTTGCCGCACATAAAATTACTCGGCCATTATATTTGTTTTTTTTTTCCTTTTCACATGGGGATTCATTATGCATGTTTGTTTCGATTCATTTTTACAGGCCGAGGCAGCTTAATGATCCACTCCCATTCAGGCTGTGGGATATGTGACTTAGCCAAGAGCACCGAACGCGCTAATGGTTCATGTATTTGTTTATGTACGTCTGTTATTTCTTTGCTTGTTTATTTGTGCCTCACCAGATTTCTATGATATGAAGATACATATAGAAGATATGAAGATATATATGATACTG
>NC_055965.1:11693389-11695889 GCF_018492685.1 Alosa sapidissima
TAGCCTAACACCACAGAAGAAGACCGGCCTGCTAACAGAAGAGAAAAAGAGTCTCTCACTCTTTTCCTCAGTCCACCATCAGCTAATTTGCCAGCTAATTGTCCAGCTCGGTCTCGTCTTAGTCACAATCGTAGGTCTATATTGTCTCTCACAACTGTCCACTCAGAGCCACACCAGTTAGTCCTGTACTCTTAAAACAAATGTGTTGATGTGTTTTAACACATCTCTATGTCTAGATACTTTGTGTTGTTTCTAACTCATTGGTTTTGTTATTTGTTTTAAGAGTGGGCACAGTATGTGTTGAAAATAACACAACTTTTTTTTAACACATCTCTGTGTCCAGATAGGGACAACACAGTTTGTGTCGTTTCTAACACATTCATTTTAAGAGTGTGGGTAAAAAAAAAAAACCCTGAGGCCTGGTCTCAACGTGTGTGTGTGTGCTTTAATTTCCGTGCTCTGGCATAATGACGCATTTGTTTGTGCCCTTACTGTATGTCATTAGGATTTTAGTTCACCTGTGCTTTACCGTCTGTAGCCATCTGCATGTCTGCAGATGACACAACTCAATCCCATCCTTACACACACAGAGTGTGCCACCACTTAGAGACACTCTGTGGTCTTGCATTTGGTTATGATGTACTCGGGGGACAATAGAGGAGGCTTACAGGAAGCAGCTGTCACTGCTGAGCTGAACTGAAGACCTACACAGAACAGGTGCAGGAGGAGGGAAAAGGCAGTAATTCTCTCTCTCTCTCTCTCTCTCTCTCTCTCTCTCTCTCTCTCTCTCTCCCTCAGTACCTCGTTTTCTATCGTTCTTTCTCTAAACATCTGCTCTAGGTTGAGCGCAGGAAAGAAAAGCAAGGAAAACTACCTGGCTGTAAAAAAAAAACTGTTGCTTGGGTTTGTGGATTCCAAATCTCTGAAATATCTCCTTTCATCGCTCCCCTTCCCCATTTATTTTTGTCGCAATTTCCCCCCATTTCCCTCTCTCATATCTATTATCTTTATTCTTCTCTCTCTGATCGGTCCATTTCCCTGTCTCATATCTATTATCTTTATTCCTCTCTCTCTGATTGGTCCACTCTGATTGGTGTGTGTGTGACTCGAGCTTCACCTCACACAGTCATTTTGGCAGGCCGGTAAAACCGAAAGCAGGGCTAGTGTGGATTAGCGTTATTAGCAGCATACCTGGCCGCTAAAAAACAATGGGCGATAGCTGGCGACGGAAATCAGGTTAATGCCTCTCGGCATCCGGAGGGTTGGCACGCTAAGCCCCTCTCTCCGGGGCAGCAAAGCCCATAAGATCCCCACAAGAACGGCCACTTACTGCTGGGCATCACCAGTACAGTTGCTAAATCCCTTCGCTGCCAAACAGGGCCGTAGCCGCGGCACTAATGCTAATAGGCCTAGCGCCGACCTTCTAACTTAATCAGGTTTTGGCCCATCTTTAACCTTCAAGTTTTTTTTCTTAGTCCAATAACAACATGATACTCTAAATAAAGAGGTTTGCTTTTGAAAAGGGGCAGCTGAGTGAGTGAGTGAGAGAGAAAGAGGAGCACATCCAGCATCAAAACAGTGCCGAGCTGGGCTCCCTCTCAGGGGCTAAGCTGCTACTTCCGAATGCCGTACAGTGGCTGCCACTGTGCTGGGGAATTCTGGCACGACGCGTTGTGAAGTGTTGCACTGGGCTGCCAGTCACAAGCTACAGTAGGGCAGTAATGCCCAGCAGGAAGAGGACAACAACACAGAAACACACACTCACTGATCTCGCCATACACGACACAGACACACACACAAACAAACACACACACACACACCCACTGATCTCACCATACACGACACAGACACACACACACACCCACTGATCTCGCCATACACGACACAGACACACACACAAACAAACACACACACACACACACACACACACACACTGATCTCTCCATACACGACACAGACACAAACACAAACACACACACACACACACACACACTGATCTCTCCATACACGACACAGACACACACACACACACACACACACACACACACACACACACACACACACACAAACTCACACCCACTGGTCTCTATATACACGACACAGACACACACACACACACACACACACACACCAAGGGCATAGGTTTGGTCTCAGCTTTGGTGGGGAAACATCCACAACTCCTGTTGTCACGATACCATTATACATTATTGTTTCAATACCAATAGCAAGTGAAGAATGTCGATTTTGATACTATTGCGATTTTTTTCAATTTGATTTGGTTTGTGTGATTTGTGAGATCATTCACATCAGTGGCAGTCATAGAATTTGATTGACCCTCCACACACACACACACACACACATAGAAAGTGATGGTTGTCATAGGTTTCTTTTTCATATTTTGGAATTCATATAAACTATACATTTATATTGATAATTATTTATAGTATTTTTTGATCTGCACGATTACTAATAGCTAAACATATTTAGTAATTTGATTACA